>NW_027187391.1:33693633-33725513 GCF_028583685.1 Petaurus breviceps papuanus
TGTGTGTGTGTGTGTGTGTGTGTGTGTGTGTGTGTGTGTGTGTGTGTTGTGTCTGAGGCTGGATTTGAACTCAGGTCCTCCTCACTCCAAGGCTGCCTACCCGCCCCCATAGTGCCTTTTTCTTAAGTATTTAAATGCTTATTTAATTTAATTTCATTAAGTCAGAAAGAGATACATAATACTGAACTTTGAGAGAAGTTACTTTATGCAACTTGAGAAGGAACCCACATTTTTTCTTTGCCCTTCTCTTTAAGGTAGTAAAAATACCTTTGTCAAAGTAAGATATACCCAAAGACCATCTGTAAATTATTCCATGTTTTTCTTCACATTTTGGTGTTTGGGACAGTCTATTTGAGAAAACAAGTTTAGTTTCTACTATCAGCAGGCACATGGTTTAATATGTCCACCTTTTGATTGTTGTCTTGATTGAACAAGAAGCCAGTGAAGGCAATTGAAAGGAAGTTCATGGGCAGCTAGGTGGCGCAGAGATTGTAAACTGGTGTTTACAGAAGAAATAAGACCCAGGTTTTTGGCCCTCCAGTGAGTTTAATTGACTCCCAGGCATTCACATAAAGTGAGCAAATGGAATGAAAACATGGCATTATTGAGAATACTGTTTCCCTGCTTTGTGACCATTTTAAATCTCTCCCAGCCCTGCCAGATTCCTGATGCCTTTGTGGCTGCCAGTGCTCCAGGACATATTGTGATTGGAGGTTTGTTTGCAGTTCATAACAAAATGATCCGTTCAGAAGAATATCCCAGAAGACCAGAAATCCAGACTTGTGAGGGGTGAGTAATGCTACAAAGAGTACATATTAGATGTCAAGATTATGCCATGGGAGCCAGTCATATCAATTGTTCCCTTTTACTCCTATTACCATCTAAACAGCTCTCATAAAACTGAAATCCATGAAGAACTTGATTTTAATGTTACATATGCTTGGTTAGCTATATATATCCAGTAAATGAGTGAGAAACATTCATTGCTACAGAAGTTCAATATATCCTCCAAAGTTAGGCACAATTTGTAACTTTTATTGATTTATTTTTTTGGATTTTATTGAGCAAATGTTTTGAAAGGCAAAGAAAGATGAATGAAAAGATATAATAGCCTATCCCTCACTACAAGCACATAAAGCAAAGTTAGTATCAATGATTCCTAAACTGTTATTGTATTAGCACAAGTGGTTGAGCAGTGCATGTTTTTAAATCATTTATCAAAAGAGGACTTTGAACTTTTCTCAGTAGGTAATAGTGAGCCATTAAAGGTCTTTGGACATGCCTAAGCCTATGATTAGTGATAATTCATCTGGCAGTAATAAGTATGTATGAATAGAGACAGTTAGGAATGAAAATAGGAAGACCTGAAAGGAAGTCACTACAGTAATACAGGCAGATGGAAAGTAGGATCTCACTAGGAGGAAAGCACTGAGAGTAGAAAGAAAGGCATTAGTGCTAGAGGTGCTACAGGATTAGAATTGACAGGAGTTGGTGACTACTTAAACATGAGAGGTGAGGGATAGTAAAAAGTTAAGCTAATACCAAGGTTTCAAACATGAGAACCTGAGTAAATGAGGATGCCACTAACTAAAGGACTGAAGTCAGGAGGAGGAACTATATATTGAGAAGGAAGCTCAGTTTGGGGCATGATAAAGGAGGCACAGCTGGAGAAGTCCCATGGGTGATTGGTATTATGCTCCTGGTCCCAGAAGAAATGTTGGAGGCTGGAATCTTCTACATAGTCATGGTAGTTAAAGTTATGGGACTGAATGGGATCTTCTAGGGTGGATGTATGTACAGAGAGAAAAGGGAAAGGGGATAAGGATGGCAAAAGAACAAGAAGCCAGTGAGGCAATTGAAAGGAAGTTTGGGTTGGCTAGGTGGTGCAGGGAATAGAGCATGAGCCCTGGAGTCAGGAGGACCTGAGTTCAAATTTGGCCTCAGACATTTAACACTTACTAACAGTGTGACCTTGGGCAAGTTACTTAACTCCAATTGTCCTACTTTCCCCCCTGCAAAAAAAAAAAAAAAAAAAAAAGGAAAGGAAGTTTGAAGTCATCCTTGATTTTTTCCTTTCTGTACCACAGCCCCACATCCAATCAGTTGCCAATCCTTCTGTCTCTCTTATCTCTGTTTCTGTCTCTCTCTGTTTCTCTCTGTCTCTCTGTCTCTGTCTGTCTCTCTCCCTCTGTCTATCTCTGTTTCTCTATCTCTTTCTCTGTCTCTCTGTGTCTGTCTGTCTGTCTCTCTCTCTCTCTTTTCCTCTCTTTCTCCCTCTCTCTCTCTCATCTTTCCCTTCTCTCCACTGATTCCACTACCACTCTACCACCCTAGTTCAGGCGCTAATCACCTCTCTTCTGGACAATAGCCTCAAAATTGAACTGCCAGTTTTCAGCTTCTCCACCCTCCATGTAATTGTCAAAATAACCTTCCTAAAAATGCAAGTGTGATCATAATCACTCTCATGCTAATGAAGTTTTAGTGACATCATAATGACCTGAGGATAAAATGCAAATTATACTGGTAAACATTTAGAACTCCATAATCTTACTTCAACCTATCTTTCCAAATTGATTTCATGTGACTTCTCATTGTGCACCATTGATTCCCACTAAATTGGATCACTTGCTGTTTTGCATACATTATATTCCATCTTCCACCTTTATTATCTTTAAACAGGCTGTCCCCTAGCCTGGAATGCTTCTGTTTCTCACTCCTGCACCTTGTAATCTCAGCTTGCTTCAAGGGTTATCTCAAGTGCCATAGTCTTTCCTGTACCCTTTAGTCAGCATCCAAATTACATTACATTCACTTTGCACACATTCTGTATTATCTATCTCACAAGTGGGGAGCCTGCATCCTGGAGGCCACATGTGACCCTCTAGATCCTCAAGTGCAGACCTTTGGACAAAGGCCACATGTGGCCTCCAGCCTGTAGGTTCCCCAACCCTGATCTATCTAGATCTAGATCTATATATTGGTATTCTAATCCCACCCCATCACCAAGGAATAGAATATAAGTTTCTTGAGGGTAGAGGCTGCTTTGTTTTATATCCCCAGAGCCAGACACAGCACTTTGCTTATATGTTAAGTACTAAATAAAAGCTAATTAATTGAATGCTTTTACACTGAAGAGACATCTCTAACAGCAGAGCTCTGTCCTTGGTCCTACTCTGCTCAACAAATTTTTTAATCAGTGAACTAAATAAAGAAATAAAAAGCATGGTCTCCAAATAACTGGGTAACAGAACTGGCAAGATGTTGAATAATGAGTTGATTCTGTTAAGATGATATGTCATGGGAACAAAGATAAAGTCTTATACTTAGGTCCAAAAAAAATCAACTAAACCCATATGTGAGATGGAAAATCTGACACAACAGTTCATGTTAGAAAAGGACTATTTAAGATGTTTGAAAATTTAACAATATGTTTTAGGATTATAATGTATCAATAACTAAAACATCTAATAATAACAGTATCTAAAGGTGATAGTTCTACTGTATTCCAAACTAGTATGACTGCATCAATTTTATTGTATTCAGCTCTGGCTTCCATGTTTAAAGAACATTGACAAGCTTGTGATGTTTAGCTATGAAAAGAGAAGACTTAGGAGGTGTATAGAATCTTAAAATAGGAAGGGACCTGAGGAATCACTTAGGCCAAGGATTACTTCCAACATGAATAACTGTCTTCAAGTACTTGAAATGTCTTCTATAGGGAAAAAAAGTGCTTTTGTGGGTTCTTTGGGTGAAGACGGGGCAGATCAAGGACAGATAAGCAAAAGTTTCAGGAAAGTAGTTGAATGAAAAATTAGAGTAATTGTCCTGTCACTTAGAGGTATTTATTCAAGCCATAGCTATATGACACACCTGTAACATCATGACATTTTTAACTGCTGGAAATGTTGTCGTTTCCTAAAGGAAGGCTGAATTAAACAAATCTTAATGTTCTATGAGTCTATGATTCTCTTTCCCATCTTTTCCTCTCTTCATCAAAAAAAATTACTAAATAATAGGGGTGGCTAGGTGGCGCAATGAGTAAAGCATTGGTCCCAGAGTCAGGAGGATCCAAGTTCGGTTCCAGCCTCAGACACTTAACACCCACACAAAAAAACTAGCCATGTAACCTTGGGCAAGTTACTTAACCCCAATTGCCCTCCAAAAGGCAAAAAAAAAATTTACTAAATAAGTAAACCTTGGGGATTTTTTTCAAGTAACAGACAATATAAATCCCTCTAGTTTTTGATCTGATAGTCAACTAAATCAGATTCCCTTAAAACATAGGGGTGTCTACCAATAAAAATTAGATACTCTGTATACTGTATACTCTGTATACTACTCTGTATACTCTTTCCTATATAGCTATAGATCACAGAGAATTAACTCAGATCTCCAAAGTGCCTTCTTAGTGCCAAAAGTGTGGAGAAATATTTAACTAAGTCAATGAGGGTGGAAGGAATTGTTGGCATTTTGCCAAAATGTCTGACTCCAAAAGGGAAAATATTTTAAACTTTAAATCAAGATAACAAAAAAAGTTTCATCCTGTAATATCAATATGTATATTGATTTTGTGTGTTTTATATAGTATTTATATGCATGGATATTATATGTGCATATTATAAATTTTTCTGAATTATAAACTCTATATATATATGACTTTTGAACTTTCTTAGAAACTCTAAGAATGAAGGACTATGTCTTGAGAAAACTACTCAAAGCTGTTATGGGACTTAACTGATAGACCAAATATACTTTTTTCTCCTCATTATAACTTGTTTTGAAGTGAACATTTAATGGTGGTTTATCATCATGCCCAAAGTCTATATGTACCAATAAATGATTGAATTTTCATAATATAAACAATGCTAGTGAATGACAAAGCAAGCTGAAGAATAACAATACAGTAAATTAAGATCCCACTCATTCTTATAGATGGTCAGCAATCTCAATAATTCCCTCATCCTAGTCGGAAATAATAAAACAAATAGAAATTGTCTTCTGAGTCCTACACATAGCTATCACAAGCATCAAGACTGAAACTAAATGTTTTATTCAAGAGAGAACATAGGCTCTCACTTCCTTGATCTTATTGATTATTATTTAATATATTATTCCAAATGAGCTTGATTAATTTTTGCCAGCTGAAGGGAGGTTAGAAGCAGAAAACTAGATGGGAAGTAGGAATTAAGGGGCAGGCACAGTGACAGCTACGAGAAAGAACAGTTTTGGATCTGATAGACCACTATGTCCAATTCCCCTAAAACATAGGATTGTGTCTATGAAGAGGAGACAAAAACATTAAAAAGCAGACAGTCCTAACAATGACCCAAAGTTGTCAAGTCAAAGTGGTTTATAATTCTCTGCTTCAAAAGTCAGAGTGTACACCAGAGAAATATTTCCACCAAAAACAAAAGGTGCAAATGGACAAAGTTTGAAGGCTTCATTTATGAAGACAATTTACTTATGTTGAGCATTTCATTCCCCAAAGATCTCAGAGGAATGAGGCATCATTAGAGTTTATCAATGTATGATGTACTATTTTTAAAAAGTACTTATTTCCTGGCAGCTTTGAAATCTCAATGTTTCTTCAAACTCTTGCCATGATACACAGCATTGAGGTAATCAACAATTCCTCACTGTTACCTGGACTTAAACTGGGCTATGAGATCTATGATACTTGCACTGAAGTTACAATAGCAATAGCAGCCACACTGAGGTTCCTCACTAAATTCGACTTCACCCAAGATGTCGTGGAGTTTCAATGTAATTATTCCAACTATACACCAAGAGTTAAAGCTGTCATAGGAGCCAGCTACTCAGAAATAACCATGGCTGTTTCCAGGATGTTGAATTTACAGCTCATTCCACAGGTATGTCTTCTCTTAGAATCTATGTTGCTTTTCTATTTGTGTCTACAGTGGTTAGCATAATGCTTTGCATACAAAAGCACTTAATGAGTGATCTTTCATTCATTTGTAACTGACTTTGAACATGCAAAATATAGATCCCTGGGCAAGAGAACCCATACATACTAGCCAGTATGTAATTTTTTTAGTTAATGGGAAATGTCAAGTCCTCGTTAGTTTAGAAAGGTATTTGTGTTGCCTTTGCACAATGTGGTATAAATTTGGAAGATCTTGTTTCCAAGTCTGACTTGACCTCTATGTGAATTTGTTTTTGGTTTTTGTTTTTCTTTTTGCTTTTTTGCTTTTTGGAACTCAGGTCCTCCTGACTCCAGGGTCAGTGCTCTATTCACTGTGCCACCTAGCTGCCCCTGGCTAGCTATGTGGCTTTAATCAAGTTATTTCATGGCTTTGGGGTCTCAAATTCCTCATGTAAAATGATGGGGATAGATTAGGTGCTCTCTTCTGATGCTTAAATTCTCTTCTACTTGGTGAAAACTGCACAAAGAAAAGGATTTCTCTTAATCCCAAGAGGACCAAATAGCTTGAAGCATGAAAATCATAGGGTTTTCTATCTTAAATCTAGGACTCTGGAAATCATTAATTCAAAACATATTACACATGGAAAATGCTAAAAGACCTGTTCCATTGTTCATCTGTTCTTTGCAGTTCATCTTTAAATAGTCCTGGTTACAATTGGTCATAAAGAGTTACCTGCCATAATTAGATGTTATGCCAAATTTTCTGTAAACTTGTTTTCTCCTCCACTATTTTTTTCTTCTGAGTTTATAAGGGGTTAGTGCTCAGTTTTCCACCATCCTCCTTAGTAAAATTTCTAGCAAATAAGCTTTTATTTTAACCTTGCTTTGCCCTTGTTTTTTCCTATGTCTCTACCTTTGATAAAGACCAAATACTTGCTATAGCTGCAAAGCTTTACCTCCAACAGGATTTCTCCCACTCTTGTTTTAAGACCATACAAATTTCTTTGATAGACATAACAAGGATTTTTTTCCAGTGGTTCTCTGGTTAACAATATCAAGCGAGATACAAAATACAAAGATATATGTTCATCAAAGGTATTCATCGTTGTCATGAAGGATGTCTAGAATGAAGTTCAAATGTATGATATATTGCCCACACATCGTGAATTCTCCTATATGCTGTTTGCTTTATGTTAGTTGCTTGAAGTGCCAAAATATTACAGAGCCTACTAAATGAAAAATACAAACATTCAAGCTCAACCTAACAATCCTCACAGGGAAAAAAAAGTAAATAAGGAATAACTATTATCCAAACTATGAGGCCCAGCTAGATGTACAATTGATTAAATTGATTGCTCTATTGATTACATATATCTTGGAAAGATATTGTAGACAGATAATGAGCTGAGTCCAGAACTGAATGGAAAAGAGAGGGATAATATGATCTAGCAATTGTTTTATTCAATGATGATGGGAGGCAATGTAGTGCAGACAAAGCAAAAGTGGATTGGGAGTGAAGGTCTTGGGTTCTAATCCCAACTCAGTCACACACTACCTATAAGATTTCATTTAATCTCTCTGGGTTCAGTTTCCTCATTTGTAAAATGAAGTGACTATAAGGTCCTTTCTAGCTCCAAATCTATGGTCCTATGATTACAGACTGATAGTAATTGAAATACTAAACTAAAATAGAGTTTATACTAAAAGACAATTATAAAGAAAAAGTTACATTAAAACTATTTTCTGCTTAAGCATGTATATGGAAGCTATATGAAAGTTTTCTCTGTTTCTACTCAAGTATCACCTCTGTTAAAGAAACAGAAGGCACCAACAAATACACATTGACTTTTGCTACTTTTCATCAAATAAAGTTCCCTAAACACACACACACACACACACACACACACACATATACACACACACTGAGATCATTAAAGCAAAAATATCTTCATAAAATTAATCAGAACTTAAAACAAGAATATTATTTTGTATATATTATGTGTATATAAGCAAAGGTATTTGATAGTATAGGTGGAGAGAATCAGAAAATAAGCAAGTATTTGCTGTATACATACACCATTTACCCAACACACTGATAGGTACTATCAGAGATGTTTTGAAAAAGTAAGTGACAAAGCCACTTTCCTCGAGGAACTTACAACTTAACTGGAGACAATGTTTTGGTGCACATAATTTTTTTTTTAAGCAATCGGGGTTAAGTAACTTGCTCAAGGTTACACGGCCAGTTATTTCTGGGTGTGGTGCTAAGCATCTAAGCCGGACTCGATCACCAGGTCATCCCAACACTGGGGCCAGTGATCCCACTCACTGAGCCACCTGGCCGCCTCTGGTGCATATAATTTTGTCATACAGAGAGAATAGATTTTTTTAATTACATTAGGTAATCAGGTGATGAATGGTGTGGTTTGTAAACTATGCCTGTAGTAGGAATTCAGAAGGAGAGGTCAGTAAGGGTTAAATTTAGCCAGAAGAAGGAACCTTGGTGGAGTAGAGGACAAAATTAAGGGGAGGAAGAATTAACATGACTTCAGACCATTTAACAGTCACTTGGGACTCACTATAACCGAATTGTTTGGTCCACTTTTAGGTAAGCTATGCCTCCACAGCAGAAATCCTAAGTGATAAGATACGCTTTCCTTCTTCTTTTCGAACTGTACCCAGTGACTTCTACCAAACCAAGGCCATGGCACATTTTATCCAGAAGTCTGGATGGAATTGGATTGGCATCATCACCACTGACGATGACTATGGACACTTGGCACTTGGCACATTTGGAATTCAGGCCTCTGAAAACAACCTGTGCATTGCATTCAGAGAGGTTCTCCCAGCTTTCCTCTCTGATAGTACCATTGAGGTCAGGATCAATCAGACACTTGAAAAAATCATGGAGGAAAGGCATGTCAATGTCATTGTGGTATTTCTGAGGCAGTTTCATGTGTTTAACCTTTTTAATAAAGCCATTGAGCGGAATATAAATAAGGTCTGGATTGCCAGTGATACCTGGTCAGCAGCTGTCAAGATTAGCACCATTCCAAATGTCAAACGCATTGGCAAGGTGGTGGGGTTTGCATTTAAAGGTGGAAATATGTCCTCTTTCCATGACTTCCTCCAAAATCTGTACCTCTTGCCTAATGATAAAAACAAGCTCCTAACTGAATATAGCATGCTCTTGTCATCCTGTTCACATGTTAACAACAGTGATTTGAATTATTGTATTGCCAACTATCCTCGGGGGAACTGGGACTACAGGATGGTGAAAAGCAATTTTTCCCTGAGAAATAGCTTCCTATTGGACAATGTTGAGTCAGGTCACGTCCACAGTGTTCAACTTGCCGTATCTGCTCTTGCTTATGCTATTCGGGATCAATGCAGGGGCCGAAATTGCCAGAATCCAGCTGCATTTCAACCCTGGGAGGTACTGTAACTGTATTCCAGTTCAATTACTTCACAATTATTCTTGCTTCTGTTTTTCTTCCTTATTTCATTGTAGCCTGGGTTTGTCTGGTACTTTTCTCCCTTTCCCCTTCAGAGAAAGAAGTATATTTGCATAGTTGAATAATCTAAAATTATCTCATAGTTCTGCTCTTCTTCTAAGCATTAGGAGAGATACATAAATAGGGACAGGGACTGGACCTACAATTCCATAGGTATTAGGAAATACCAGGTGAGGAAGCTCCCTCTACCAAAAGAAGTAGGCATCCTTTCTACAGAATTAAGAGCTGCCTAGAGCATTGAGATTGGCTTCCCAGGGTTTCCCAGACAATGTGTGTCAGTGATAGAACTTAATCCTAGGTCTTCTTGGCTTTGAGGCCAGTTCTCTGCTGTCCCACTGTTTCTTTAGGAGAAATATCATTGGTTTTGGTTTTTTTTGAAAGAGAAATATAGTTGAGTCATTTCCAAGACGGTTGCTGTGTTTATGGTAGTTTTTCTTCAAATAGGGTGGTATCAAATGAGAAACTAAGTGATAGAGCCAAAAAGTTACCAAAACTAGATCCCAGGCCTTTTGATTCCAAGACCTTCCAGTACTCTTCCCACTAAAAATAATATGCTGCTTCTAGAACCAATGGATGACCCATGATCTCAGTAACATTGCCATTCTGTCTACTTATTGCAAAAACTTAACCCTGGACTCTCCAGTTGACCTTTTTCCCTTGTTTGCTGGCTGAGTTTCAGCCAGCAAACTATCTCCTCTTTACTCAATTTCTGAGTCAAGATTATGAGGGCCTACTAGTAACTTCTTTTTTTTTAAAGTAATTGGAGTTAAGTAACTTGCTCAAGGTTACACGGCCAGTTATTTCTGGGTGTGGTGCTAAGTATCAGAGTCCAGATTCTATCCCAGGTCATCCTGCCTCTGGGGCCGGTGCTCTTACTCGCTGTGCTACCTGGCTGCCCCCTACTAGTAACTTCTACAGCAAATCACAGATGTAATCACATGAGATTCAGAGAGATTCAATGATTTGCCTAGGGTCACATAGCTGTTGGTAAGTATCAAGTCAGGACTGGAACACAGGTGTTTTCAAGTTCAATGCTCTATCTCCTACGCTATATCAAAAGAGTAAATAAGCCACAGAATATATAAGAAATCTATTTTCCTTTTTCTTTCTCTTCTGAAAGCATATCAGGCTGGGAGGAATTAAAATTATAATTAAATTTGGATCCTGAAACTCTCACAGATTTTTTTTTCAAATATGTGCATGTGGATGAGAATGTAACTTGTGTCTTTGAAAAATGACAGCTACTTTTCCTAATATTTCCAGCAATATGTGTTTGGATTTATTCATATGTTTTGGGATAGGAACTTACTTGAATATTTCAAAAGATCCAAAGCACATCAGTGAAGATGCTCTTTTTTTCTACCAGCACAGATCACATGCCCTCTAAGCTGTGATAGACAGTCTTCATGAGTTGCTGTGGCCAAAATAATTCATTGTCTGTTGTCCAACTTTCTGGTGCTAAGCCCCTTCACACATAGGTCACCATCAGCTCATACCTGAAACCTTTCCAGCCTGGTAAGTCAAGTCAACAAGCATCTATTAAGTACTGTATGCCAAGTACTATATATTCCAACATTTGGAATAAAAATAGCTCCTATTTATATAGTGTTTTAAAGTTTACAAAGCACTTGACATGCACTATTGCATTTTATTCTTATAACAAAAGCACAGGTCTAATCATCTTACTCCCCTTTCTGCTTCCCTCCCCTCCCCTCTAAACACTCTATAAACATCAATGACTCCCTATTAGCTCTGCTATCTAATATAAACTCCTCAGTTTGATATTTAAAACTCTTCACAGACATCCCCCTTCTTATCTTTCTCTCCTTACACATTACTCACCACCATGCAACAATTCTGGCCTGTTTGCTATTCCTTACACTAGCTATGTTTAGCCTCCTTCTTCTGGAGAATACACTATCTTCTATGGACCCTGACTCTCCCTTTTGCCTGAAATACTGCTTCTCCTACCTTCCCTATCCTATAATAATATCTGGCTTTCTTCAAGACTCAACTCATGTCCCTTTTTAGGGAAAAAGAAATACTAAGCAGGGGCAGCTAGGTGGCACGGTAAATAGAGCACCAGCCCTGGAATCAGGAGGACCTGAGTTCAAATCTCAGATACTTAACACTTACCAGCCATGTGACCTTGGGCAAGTCACTTAACCCCAATTGCCCTGCCTCCCCCCCTCCAAAAAGCAAAAAAAGAAAAAGAAGTGCTAAGCAATAATAAAACTTTGAAAATGAAAATAAGACATTTTAACCTCTTTTGATCTCAGCATGGAGAGTCCGGTCATCCATTTTCTTTCTATTCACTTTTACTTTAGCTATTAAACTGATTTTTTGAAAGCCTAGACAGAGCAACCTGGAGCAGCATCTTACATGAATCAGAACATGGAAGAGTCAAAGAAATTTTAAAAATTATAATAATTGCTTGAATTCCTTGTTTTCACAAATATAAGACCTTTAGGAGAATGAAGTTAAAAATAATAAGGAATCACTAAGGCTAGAAACCAAGACCATTCTTTGATTGCATACTAGCAATTCTCAATTTCTTTTGGCTTTTGTTTTGTTTTTGCTAATGGCACCAGCTTCTTTGCTTTGAGGCAACTAGGTACACTAAACATTCAAGTTGATGACAAAGAAGGATTCCCAGAAGTCTGGCCACTAAACCCATTGCTGAAGCCTTGAAATTCTTCTTCATTTATTTTCCCAGGATTCCCAGCAGAGGAGGCAAATTTACATACAGATTTGCGATTGTGAATCAAAGAAGTACAGGAAGCAAATCGCAGCTGGGGTGAAGGTTGAGAATTATGGAGGTCGTAAGGTGTGGTGAGGAGTTGAATGGCACACCTGGAGAAGTTCTGGGCATGCTAATGTGCTGTGGCACACAGTTGTATGTATATAAAATTACACAGAGGATAATTACTTGAAGTATTGTATTGCCAACATTCTTGAGGAATTGTGCCTACAGTGGGAAAATAACTTGAGAAACAATTTCCTATTGTACAATGATAGGGCCCAAAAGATTTTGACTTCTACCTTTGCCTATTCCTTCATTTAATCCAGGGTACTTGTAATGTGTGTTGAGTTCAGACTACAGCAAAACAAGAGAAATAGCTAATTAGAAAGACCTGAGTTCAAATGTCACCTCAGACACCTAGCTATGCACCCCTTGGCAAGTCATTTAACCTCTTCAACCTCAGTTTCCTTATCTGTAAAATGGAAACAATAGTAGCACCTACTTCACAGAGTGGTTATGAGTATCAAATAACATCCTATATGTAAAGCACAGTACAAATGTTAGCTATTATCATTATATGATGTTTTTAGGTAGATGCAGCTTTTCTCTCTGATGTATCATCAAAGTATATACATAAGTTCATATGTACATGTGTGTTCATGATTGGATGTAAGTATGTATTTGAGTATGTAAAAAGATGAATGCTTCAAAGCAGTATATTTGGGGGTATTTAACTTTGGAGGAGACCTAATTTAGTCACTGCAATTCACAATCCCCCAATTTCAGTCAAATTTAGTCCTGGATTTGGTGTTAAAGCAATGTGTTAAAGAGCAAAACACAAAATTGAAGAGGAAGGTAGCACAAAATAACCTTTCCTTTTACACTAAGGTGTTAGTGACAAATAGATCTCTTAAACCACCCAGTAGTATGTGTATTTTGTTTGTACTCATGTGCCTGTCATATTCTAAGTGATATTAGCTATATCTCTCCTATTTAATTATAAATTCCTTGAGGGCAGTGAAAGGCTTATTTATCCTTTTATTGCCTCTAACACTAGCACAGTAGATCTTTAACAAATATTTGTTGAATGAATCAAGATGCTAATGATTCATTAACTCAAATGAATCTCTTAAGATTCCTGGTAGCGTAACAAAGTAACCTGAAAAAAAAAAAGTATGGGAAGAGCACTTAACAAAGCATTTGAGAATGAAGTCCACAACAGATATATGAGCTCACAATATATTGATGGACAAGATGGAGAGATTTGAATCAAATGATGTCACAGCTAGGTGAATTTGAAATTGGTTGAACAAATAGACCCAAACAAGGTTGATTAATGGATTAATGTCATTCCAGAAGAAGATGTCATCTAAGGACACACTATGGGAATTAGTCCTTCCTTGACCTTATCCTTTTCAATATTTTATCAGTGAATTGAATAAAACTTTGTCAAATGTGGAGATGACACAAAAGAAGAATAGTTAATATTAGGAATGACAGAATCATAATCCACAAAGGTCTTGAGAAATTTAAACAATATACCAAATCTAATAAAATGAAATCCTAAGGATAAATGAAGAACCCTATACTTTAGTGAAAAAACTCACGGGAGAGATAAATAGCAGCTTATGTGGAAAAAAAGAATAAGAGATTTTAGTGCTCTAAATCTGAACATGAACAAATACTATAAAATGGAAATCCAAAGGGCTAATGTAGCCTTAGGCTTCATTGATGGAAATATTTTTAGAACAGGGAAATAGATAATCAATCCAATAAGCGATAAGTATTTAATAAGCACCTACTATGTTCCAATCATTATGCTAAGTGATAGTTACAAAGACAAAAATAAAGCAATCGACAACAAAGAGTTTACAATGTCAGAAGAGACAAGTTTACACATATGGATATATGCGTACATATATAAAATTGACACACAGTGATTTTTTTCCCCAGGGGGGAGAGCAGTATTGGGTGAAAGAATAAGGTAAGATCTCATGTAGAAGGTAGGATTTGAGCCGATCCATGAAGGAGACTAGGGATTCTAAGAGACAGAGGTAAGGGGGAGTATATTCCAGACCTGGGGGAGAGCTAGTGAAAGGCATGGAAATGAGAATAGGAGTCCCATGTGTGAGGAACACTTTTGTTTGCCTTAATCCATTGGAGAAGGAAATGGCAAACCACAACTCTTTGCCAGGGAAATTCCTTGGACAGTATGGTCCACTAGCTCATGAAGAGAGGTGGGTTTAGAGAGAAAGAAAAATGAGTTCTGCTTTGCATGTGTTGAGTTTGAGATACCTAGTGTACATCTGTGTAAATATATCCAGCAGTTGGAGATGTAGAGCTAATACTCAGGAATCAGATGATGACTGAATATGGAGATCTGGGAGTCATGCTCATAGAGATGACAACTAGGTCCATGGAAGTTGTGAGCTTCTATGAAATCTCTGAGAATATAAAGAATTTGTGGTCCATTAAAATCACTGGTTTTGTTTTTGGGTTGGTTGTTTTGCTTGTTTGTTTTTGTAAACTGTTATCTAGCCAGGTCTTTGCAATCCAATAGTTAGTTTTTAAAACCCAAATGTAAAACTTGAATTTATCTTCATTAAATGCCATCTTAATAGATTTAGTCAATAATTCTTGCCTTATTCAGTCTTTTTTAATTTCAGTTCAATCATCCAATGTAATAGCTACTCCTTATAGCTTTGTGTCATCCACAAAGTTTTAAGCATGACACTTGTAAGAAATTGTCATTTTAAGATACTTCCTATTTATATGCAAGTATTTAGGGTTAAAGAGAGCAAAAATAAAAAGTACTTTGTGAAAAGAAAAAAGTTATACCATCTGGTAAAGGATATAAGATATTATTGTCTCTAACATAGATGAACATTTTGGTGTCTGAAAGGAGCAGGAAAATAACTTTGATTTAATAAAAGAAACTCCTAAAATATATGTAGGAAGAAATAGTTGTCATCTGGGATTTGAGCAGTTTGGAACAGAAAATAAATCACAGCATAAATATAATGACTCAATCACTTTGTAAAAGTTGTAGGGTGATGCCTTCTTTGTATGTGAACAGCTGGATGGTTTAAAGGGGAGGAGAAAGAACTTTTATTTATTATAAAACTGGATACATGTGAGTACAAAGAAACAGTCTCAAGGACACAAAATGAGATGGAGAGTCATGTTGAAAACTTAGAACTTGAGGGCATCATGGTCTCTCAGAACCTTTACATCTAGCTTCTTTTATCACATCAGAGGGTAAAAGACAGACAGGCAAGTAGGGAGAGAGACAGAGACAGACAGACAGAGACAGAGACAGAGAGAGACAGAGAGAGAGAGAGAGAGAGAGAGAGAGAGAGAGAGAGAGAGAGAGAGAGAGAGAGAGAGAGAGAGAGAGCATGTAATGCCTGAATCTTTAACAGATTGTTGGTTTCTTAGGAGAACTTTGTGAGCTGTTGACATTTAAGCAAAAGGTAAGTCTCTGAGGACAAGGGGGTTCTGATTTAAACCACTAATCAAAGACAGGAGACAGGAGACAGACTTCTGAAGAGGGAAGAATTATGAAAGTGACTATTGAAGAACCAGCAGGGCATCAAAAGCAGCTCTGCCTATGATTTTCATTAAGCAGCTGTATCAGGAAGTCAGCAGATAGAAGTCTTCACCTGTATGATTCTTCAGTGATGGGAAGAAGCACAACCTCATTGGACATGAGCTTCGTTTGCGAATAATGCATTTCACTACCACTTGAGGCTAAAGAGGAGGAAAGCCTCTCAGACAAATGTTGCTATTTGCTGCCCCCGTCTGGTTGGAAAACAAAAGGCAGAGAAGTGACAGGTTTTTCAGTCACTTTGCTGATGCTGACAATATAAGAGGATGATACAGAATCCTGGTGAATAAAGAGCTGGTTAAGCTTATCTGCCTTATGCAAAGAGTCATCTTGAGCTGTTTTCTATGAGTTCAAACTGGACAACTCAGAATCCTGGTTGGGCAGGTTTGTTTAGCCCACAAATAGGCAGCCTGATTAGCAGTTCTTTGATTTAAGGGTAACAGCTATGAAAATTAAGAGATAATACTTTCTCAACACATTCTCAAGGGTGATCATAAGTTGAGAGCTTATAAATGCTGTATCAGGTCCAAATATAGAAGAGAGAGAGTGGTAAAGACCCACAGACAAGCAGCTACCAGAGAAGTGATTCCAAGTGGTGTAGATGTTCCTAGTCTGAAGTTCTGAGTTGTGAGCACATGGGTTTTCCTGATGGGTTCCTGTAAGTGAGACCAACTGTCTCCCAAAGATACTAAGTGTATTGATGGGAAAGTGTGGCCCAGATTTATGCATATATTGTGATATATTTTATTACTCATGCCGTTGACTAATATATGAGTGCCTGTGATGTTATAATTATTTCTTTTGCCCTATTGATATGTAAATTGATATGTTTAAGATCTAAAAATGTCATCATTGTAAGTATGTGGAAGTAGAAATGCATCAGTTGGGGCTCAAGAGCTAAAGTGGTATGTAAGGGAAGAACATTCCCCATTAACAGGGCTATTATTGACCCTATTATTATTATTATCTGACTCCAAGAAAATTTGAATCTAACCACAAGGCAATGGTCCTTCTCTGGGAACACAGACTTGACATTGTGAGAGCAAGTTGGAGTAAGTAAGCCAATCCAAAGAGTAAGTTGTTATCTCTGCATCTAGTTAAAATGTGTGAGGTGCTACACTGTAGGTGGCCACCCCACTTGGGTGTAACACTTTTCTTTGTCCAAGTCATTGATAAATATGCTAAATTGCCCAAGTTCAGAGCAAAATGTCCAGGGCATTTTACTGGACACCTCCCTCCATATTAACATTGATCCATTATCACAACTGTTTGGATCTGGTGATTCAATCAAGGCCCTGAAATAAACTAACCTGTTTCTTTTTAGAAAACAATTGTGAATGTTGGGATGAAAAAGTAACATAAACTAAACCATTTATTGGAGTTATTTCTAAGTCTTCTGACTCAGAGAAAAGAAATTTGTGGAGACAAAGGGTTGACATACCACAGTAAATCACATAGTGGCAGAAATGCACATTCCAAACCTAAATAAGCCTTATGGTTTTGAAATACATAGTCTAAGTGTTAAAACACAGTAGCATAACCATAAGGGAAAATAATTACTTATAATATCTGAAGCATTAATAATCAGGATTTACCATAAAAATTCTGTAATACAGTTGATGAGTAATATGTTTTGTTAACTTTGATATTTTTTCCTGTGGAATAAAACAAGCACATAATTACTCTATTTATATTACACAAATGTTATCATTATTTATAGAACACATAAAAATCAAATTTTTACCCTTTGAAAGCTAATTAAATTCAGGAATAACAAGTGACAATTACAGTTCAAACACAAGAGTGGAAAAGGATATGAATAGTAAAAATCTAAGTCAGTGGACCTTGTATCTATTTATTGTTTAAGAATGACAAAGAGGGGTAGCTAGGTGGTGCAGTGGATAGAGTACCAGTCCTGGAGTCAGGAGGACCTGAATTAAAATTTGACCTCAGACATGTACTAGCTATTTGACCCTAGGTAAGTCATTTAACTCTGATTGACTCCAAAAAAGAAAGAAAAGAATGAAAAAAGAAAAACTGATGTACAGATTTTAGCAGGTATTGAAGGCATGGTATGAATTATTCTTTTCCTTTTTTTTTTTTTGTTTTGCCTCTTTTTTTATTTGTTTGAATAAGATTTTGTCTGCTACTTCTGAGGGCTCACCAGAACTACAAATAGAAACTTTTTTATATTGGGACAAGTACCACAAACTATGCCCTCCATTGGAGGGGGTGAGGGGATGAAGTAAAATGGGGTTGAGGAAGACCCCACCCCAAACTTTCCATCTGGTATTTTCCTAGTTTAATTTTTTTTTCTTTTTAACTAGATGTTAAGCGCCATTGTTTCCACTCTGCTGAAGGAATATAAGCACTATCAGTGCTCTCTAAATTTGGCACTACAGGGGTCCTCTATTCAGTAGTTATGGCTCTGCACCTCAGATCTGATCTATTGTTCCTGTATATTGGTACTAATAATGTCACAAAATCACCCAATGAGGAAACAGCTCAGAATGGACAGAAAGCATGGGGCCCCAAATTGCCCATGCTTTTGGCAGAAATCATTGGCAAAAGTGCCCAGCCTATGCTTCTGTTCTTGAGCCCTCATCTCAGCAGCTCAGTAGTTTGCTGCTATATTGAGACAGATGCAATCAGGTGGTGGGCTTGGAGGTGCCCATGTATTAAAATATTTGGAGTTAAAGCTATATTATAATCAATAGTTCCACAGATAGGGATTTATTCAAAATAGTCACATTCAATTATGCTATTCCCTCATATGTTTCATTTCAGAAGAACATGATTTTTAGATCTCTATATAGATTAAAGAAGGGTTTTAAAAAAACAAGTTGGTTATTGAGAAGGAAACTAGTATTTGTTTTCTCTCTCACAATGAAAAAGGTCTTTGACAAACATGGGAAGTATAGAGAAGGAACTGGTATTTTGCCCGAAAGCAACTGCAGAAAGTACATCAATAATACTTTAATTAATAAATTTAAAATGATCGTTCACAACCATACAGTGCTTTAAGGTTAATAAACTGCTTCTCTTGTGACCACCACCCCTTCGTAACTTCATTCTCTCATGACATCATGAGGATGACACCTTGACTTTCAAGTGAATCGGATTTAAATGAGGCAGAGCTGCACAAAGTTAGTCTCATTCTTTTCTCCAGAACCATCAAAGTCCAGTGGCAAGAAGAAGTCAAGCTGTGGGTAGTATATCTAATGCATAATCCAATAGCAAGGGCACAATAGGAGAATCAATCAGGAGACCCTGCATTCTACTCCTAACTCTACCACTAATTACATGTGACCTTAGGCAAGTTTCTTCACCTCAATGGGTTTAATTTTCTTCATCTTCAGAATCTAGCATGCTTTTTCTTATACCATGATGCACTCATTAAAAATTTCTGGTATCACATTGAGATAATGTATGTATTAAATTGCTTTCTGTTTTTGGGATTTTTTTTAATAGTTACTTGAAACACTTAAACATGTGACATTTACTGATGGAGAGAGTGAATTTCAGTTTGATTCACAAGGGGACATTAACACTGGATATGATGTTCTTCTTTGGAAAGAAGTCAATGGACAAATGGCCATTATCAACATGGCAGAATATGATCTAGGAAAA
This sequence comes from Petaurus breviceps papuanus, assembly GCF_028583685.1. Taxonomy (NCBI): domain Eukaryota; kingdom Metazoa; phylum Chordata; class Mammalia; order Diprotodontia; family Petauridae; genus Petaurus; species Petaurus breviceps. The sequence continues at coordinate 33,713,013 of NW_027187391.1, forward strand.
GACGTTTTCATTTTTAAAGACAGAAGAGCTGAGAAGGAATTCAGGAATCTAAAGGTATTTTAATGCTACCCTGCACCATAGTACCCATTAGATTGGAACCATGCCTAAGAAGACTAGGTTTCGAACAACATTAGGGTTTTAAACAACATTCCTTATTTAATGTGAATTTAATGAAATTTAAAACAATTTCCATTATGAAAACACAACAGAAAAAGTTGGCATTTTCCTTAAAAAATAATAGTAATGATATTAATAATAACTGATATTGATATTAATCTTCAAATTTTATAAAGTGCTTTACATCCATAAATGAATAAAAGTACCATCTTATGTGGCAAGCACTAGCTAAGTGATCAGGATATAAATACAAAAGGGAACCCCTTCTCTCAAGAGGCTTACATTCTAATAAGAGAGAAATAACACAAAAAGTTGGGAGGAGGGGCAACTAGGTGGTGCAGTGAATAGAACACCAGCCCTGGAGTCAGGAGGACCTGAGTTCAAATTCGGCCTCATACACTTAACACAAAAACTAGCCATGTGACTTTGGGCAAGTCACTTAACCCCAATTGCCCTACCTGCCCCCCCCCAAAAAAAAAGTTGGGAGGAGGGGGAGAGGATTGGCCAAGAAGGAATTTTTTTGTTTGGGAAGTTATCTGGATGATGAGTAAAACCATAAGGAAATTAATTAACATCCATTTCTAATAAGAAGAGCATTATTGATTTTGATTACAGTTCCAGGGCTGGAAAGCAAAGAGAATGGAGTGGGAGGGATCTCCCAATAGAATCAGGCAGATGTTGCCATCATGCAAGGTGATGCATGACTTTGATTAAATAAAGGCTAACTAAATATGGTTGGCCATGTGATATAGTCACCAATCACCCATCATTTCATTCAAGCCTTAACAGCAACTCTGTGATATAGGCTCTCTACAGGTATCACTATCACCATTTTATATGAGTGAAAACTGAAGCTCAGAGAGATTAAATGATTTGCTGACTGGCAAAAATTTAAAGCCAGGTCTTCCTAGCTCCAAATCCAGCACTCTGTCCACTAGGCTATGTTTAAAATAATAATAATAAAACCATAATAGTGATATTGTATTTTTCTTGTCAAAATTTGCATTTTAGAAGAGGGTCAAGAGCTGCCATTGAAAAAATATTTGATTCATTCACCAAACATTTATTGTATTTAGCTCAAATTGCAGAGGCATATTTAGAATTGATCAAAGGAAGGCACTTCTTAACTATTAGTTATTCTCAAGTAGAACAGGCTACCCCAGGGGTCTTCAAGGAATGAACAGATGACTTCATGTCAGGTGTGTTCTAGAGTGGCTTCTTACTAAGATTACTAATGCAGCTAGGTAGAGAGGAGGATAAAGTTCTGGACCTGAAGTCACAAAAACTTTAGTTCAGGTCTGATCTCAGACACTTTGCCATGTGACCCCTGGGCAAATCATTTAACTTCTCAACCTCTGAGACCATATAAAGCACTTGTAAAGCACTTTTCCTACTTCATGACCCTATTTAAATACTAAATCTTTTTATTAACATATGAGTTGGACTAAATGGTCCAAGGTCCCTTCCAACTCAGAAGCTCTAAGATTCTATTAAATAGCCAGTATACTTCCAAGTGACTTGTCTTTATTGTTTTTTTTTTATCATAGTAGCCATATCAAGTACATAGCAACCTATTTTAAATGACTAAAAATCCACCAGGTAAACTGATAGTATCTTTTTAAGCATTCTTTGACCCCTTTTCTTACTGTGTATAGCAGAATTCCCCAACTGAAATCTCAAATTCTCTGGGTGGGTGAGAGGAGGGGGTAAAATGAGTCATTGGCTATTTTGGGTTAGGAAGAATATGACTTGAGTAGCCCCATTGAAAGGAGGGGTCTAGTGATGGTAGTTACTTTGAGGAAGGAGTATAGGCAGTATCTTCTCTCCCTACTTTAATTATTTTCTTCCATTCTCTATCCTCCTAAACATATCTTCAAACTATTAACAGGGATGAGAATTTTTGTTCCATGAGTTGTCATGACTAAAGAATTTAACACCAAGTGGTCAGCCTCAAGGTAATAAGCCTCTCTATACTAAGCTAAGCTGGCCCTTGGAAAACAAACATTGTCTGTTGCTGGGGACATACTCAAAGCTTTTCGAGCATGGTAGAATCTGTCAGAACTTATGCTCTTCTAGAAAAGCCTTCAAGAACCTAGGGTCATTTCCACACCACAATGAGGTATTAGAATAGGCTCTCTTCAAGATCAACTCTCAATGTTCACCAACTAGTTGGGAAGTCAAAATTTCTGTCAATTTGCCGAAATGATCCTTCAAAGCAATAAACAATTCAAATTCCACCAATATATGCTGAATAAACTAAACACAGATAGGAGTGGGAAGAGGGTCAAATTTATCTCCTCAATGAGTTTTTGCTCAGCTTAATAGAAAAACTATTTTCTGTGTCCTAAGCATACAATGCCTGGATGGCACTTTAGATAAAAAATTTGTCTTGTCTCAAATCAGATAACCTACACATAGATAATCCAGAGTTTATCATAAGTGTGTTCAAAGAACAAAAGAAATTATCAGTCATCACAAAGGCACTGAACTAAGAAGTGATTCAAAATCTAGGCACATTTCTCCTATGGTCAAGTCACTTTCCTCTTCACACAAAAACAGATGGATGGGATTCAGGCTTGAATTTGCTCTAGCAATGTTGTGATCTCAACGGTCTCTAGGTAGCCTTGAAAAAGTTGTATTTAACCTCTAGACACTATTTTCAAGTTAAAATCAGTATGCTGTGATTGATTTATCTTTTAGCAATTATCATGAAGATTTAGCATAAGGAAGACGACTTTAAACACTAAAAGGACTTTAGAAATAAAGTGTGGTATAATTGCAAAGTTAAAATATAGCTGTAGAATGAGTATCAGAGCATTGAGCAAAATCTAATTATATTAAATCCAATAGGGATAAATTCTTACACTTGAATTTTTTAAAAAGTCAACTTTACAAATATAGGATGGGGGCCGTAAAGTTAGCAGTTTGTCTGAAAAAAATATATATAAGTTTAAGTAGACTAAAAACTCAAGATGAGTCAGCAATATGATGCAGCACCAATGAAGTTACTGTGATCCATCTTCCAGCAATATCCAAATTCAGAAATTTGTCCTTCTCCTTCTTTTTCTCCTTCTCTTCCTACTCCTCCTTCTTCCTCCATTTATGACTTCATTGGTTTGGGGAGATGTAGTATCAAGACCAACACAGATCAACAACTCAACTCTAACTCATAGTCTTTTAACACTTTTCCTGAGACACTGTGGTCAAGTAATTTGTCCAAGGTCACATAGGTAGTATGAATCAGAAGCAAGATTTAAACCCATGTCTTTCTGAATCCAAAGTTAGGCCTTTATCTTCTAGATCATTCTACCTTTGAGGGCCAGAGATAATACCACCAAAAAAAAGTATCCAAAAAATTCTATCTGTAATTCACTTTGGAATAGAATTGATTGGCAGCTAGGTAGCACAATGGATGGAGCACCAGGCCTGGACTCAGGAAGACCTGAGTTCAGATCCAGCCTCCAACACTCTCTGTGTGATCCTGGGACACTCACTTTGCCTCTTTGCCTCCGTTTTCTCAGGCATAAAATGCAGATAATAACAGCACCTACTTCTCAAGGTTGTTGTAAGGAACAAATGAAATAACAACTGTACAGCCCTTAGCACAGTACCTGGCATGTAAAAAGTGCTATATAAATGTTAACTATCATATTCATTAATATGCTAACAATAATAACTTTGGTGTTTACAAAGTGTTCTCCTCCCAACTACCCTGTAATGTAAGTTGTGAAAGTGTTTTTAGCTCCAGTTTACAAGTGAGGAAACTGAGACTTAGCTTAAACATCTTGGAACTGTGGGAACTGGGCCAACCTGTGTCTGAGCTGGGACATGAGCTCATATCTTCAAACTCCAAAACCAGAGTGCTCAATATGCATAGCTAAATATTGTTTATATCTTCAGGATTGGGAACAGAATTTTTAAATAAACCCCAACTTAAACCTAGAGTGGGATACTTTCTCCACTTCAATCTTGACCACTTTCTTTCATTCTTTTTTTTCTTTCTTTCTTTCTTTCTTTCTTTCTTTCTTTCTTTCTTTCTTTCTTTCTTTCTTTCTTTCTTTCTTTCTTTCTTTCTTTCTTTCTTTCTTTCTTTCTTTCTTTCTTTCTTTCTTTCTTTCTGCTTTTTGGAGGGCAATTGGGTTTAAGTAACTTGCCCAGTTTCACACGGCTAGGTTTTTTGTTTGTGTGTTAAGTATCTGAGGTCAGATTCGAACTCAGGTCCTCCTGACTCCAGGGCCAGCACTCTACCCACTGTGCCACCTAGCCGCCCCCAATCTTGACCATTTTCAAAGACTCACCAGTCATGTCTGTGATTTCTTTTGGGGTTTTCTTGGCAAAGATACTGAAGTGATTTGCCATTTCTTTCTCAAACTGAGGCAAACAGTATTAAGTGACTTGCGTAGTGTCCCATAGCTAGCAAAGTGTCTGAGGTCAAATTTGAACTTGGGTCTTCCTGACTCCAGATCTGGCACTATAGTCACAACACCATCTCGTTGCCCTTATTTCTCTGCATATTTAAGGCCTTTTAAAGAAGTTAACAGTTGAAAACCATCTTTACAAACTACAAAATAGTTTTTGGAAAAAAATAAAATACTATTAAGAAAATTAATAATTACACAAATATACACAGTAAGTTTAAAATATATGAGAAACTAGATACTGCCTTTAAAAATATTCTCCATCTAATATTTTATTTGTTTTTGCTTTTTAATTTTTTTTTTCAGTCTTCCAGGTGTCATGAAAATGATGTAAAAAACACACATTAAATCTCCAGTAATCATATCTACATCTTAAGTTAAAACACTGAAAGTATTTTTTCCTCCCATTTTTTTCTAGCAAATTCAATCTAAATGCTCCAGGGAATGTGGTCCCGGTCAAATGAAGAAAACCACCCAAAGCCAGCACACTTGCTGCTATGAGTGTGTGAGTTGCCCTGAAAATCATTACAGCAATCAGACAGGTAATACAAATATGTCAATTTTCCAAAGACTTCAACCTACACCACTTCTTTAAAGTCTCACATTTTCTTTTTTGCTTTTTGGAGGGGGGAATGCAGGGCCAATTGGGGTTAAGTGACTTGCCCAAGGTCACACACCTAGTGTTAAGTGTCTGAGGTCAAATTTGAATTCAGGTTCTCCTGACCCCAGAGCCGGTGCTCTATTCACTGCGCCACCTAGCCACCCCAAGTCTGACATTTTCTAATGCATCTTTCTAGCTCTCTCAAAACCCCAGTTCAGTCTATTTTCCCCCAATCATGCTTTCTTTTAGAATAAGGTAGAGACATATCCACTTCAGGGTACAGACTGGAAAGAAATATAACAGCCAAGTCAAGATGTAAAAGCGGTATAATAACAGCACCTACATCACAACTTACATAGGGTTGTCATGAAGATAATGAGATAAGATTTGTCAAGGGCCTTAAGAACCTTAAAGCATCGTGTTAAAGCTAGCTGTTATTATTGTTGTAATCATATTGTTATTCCCTACATCACACTGTCTCTCTAGCAACCCCCAAATGACAGGGCTGAGCACAAGAGCAGCCTGGAGGCACCTGGATGCAGCAGTCAGGTGTACCTGGGAGATCTTATCATTCTCACCAACCAAGGATAAAAAATTAAGACATGAAAGAAGGAACTTTCATCAGGGACAAGGAGGCTGACTCCTGATAGCAGAGAGCTTCTAGTAACTTATTGTTTGCCATTCCAGAATGCAAAGGAAAGGATTAGAGTGAGGTCAGCAGCCATCAGAGCCTTAAAAGGACAACAATTCACAATCCCAGAGGCTGAACCTGGGAGAGGAGCTCTGCATTATCCTGCTACCCATTGTGTCTAGTCTGTAATGGCGACCAAGCCCTAGAACTGAGATCTGGACTAGACATGGAGAGATATTATGGCCTAGGCTTACTTTTAGGCAAGGGAGACATCAAAACCAGTCCTTTTTTTTTCCCCTGAGGAGTTCTCTCTCTCAGCAGGCATTACTCTCTGAGAAATTGCTCTGTTACTAAACTGTTCATTTTTCTAATCTCCTTTTCCCCCCAGCATGCAAGGATATTTTGGGTGCCATCATCTGGAAACAAGGGCCTTTCCCTGGCCCAAGGATGCAGTCTTGGAATACATCATAGCATCTCCTCCCCAGGGCTGTTGCAAGGATAAAATGAGATAATATTTACAAAGTGCTTACAAACCTTAAAGTGCTATAAAAATGCTATCATTATTCTTCATATCTTACCTATTTAAATAACATTGCAATTGCTTTCTGATCTCTTCCTTTTTTTACAGTATGAAATTCCAGCAGCTCTCACATCCCACCACTTCAATTCACCCTAATTCACTTAAGGTGCAAGAGATGAAGAAGTATCCATCCCATATCTAATCAGAAAAAAATTCAGGCCTAGAGACCTATCCTCTGCAGTAGAGGTGTCAAACATGGAGTCTAGCTCTTGGACCCATAACACTCCCTAGTGGAGCCTAAATCATATTAAAATGTGATTGGGAAATATTTAACAAAATAAATAAAAATACAATTATATAAAGATACATATATTTTTAATTAAAATATTTTATTTTATAACAAATATATAATACATATGACCAAGATAAATATTTTATAACAAAAGAAAATTTAAAATCAACAAAATAAATATATAATTATATATATAGTATATATATATATATATGTATATATATATATATATATTATACAACTTTAACATTAAGTTAATATGCACCTGCAGGGATCCTTTCATACAAGTTAGTGGGTCTTGCTTCCACTCAAATTTGATACCATTGCTCTGCAGCAACTTGCGGTATCTCGTAGGATATAAGGGAGCTATAGGTAAGTATCCACTAAGGCTCCACATAGAAGCCTCCTTGTGGCATGGAGTTGACCCTGGTCTCTCCAAAGCTATGCCAATGGAACATTAGCTCCTGCAGGTCCTATCAAAGTAGAAAGACTTCAAGTACAGATGTGGTCTATGGACCTTGCAGGTGTTGTGAGAGTCATCTAGCCAAATGCAAAGACACTCATCACCAGGTGGACCACTGAGTGAAGAATGTTCCAGTTACTGTATCCCATCAAGACTGTCAATTGTATTGTAGAGGGGTTACAGTCTGCATTGACCATTACAGATTCAAAATGTACTGGGAAGGGGAGGGGAGGACAAGGAGGAATGAGGAAGCCATTTTCCTTTTCTTTGGTTTTCTAGTTTTGGCAGATGAGAATAGAAATTATTTACACTGAATATTCTGATGCCACAGTAGTACGAAATCCAGTGCCTGGGTATCCTGAAATTTTTAGAGTGAAGCCCATTTCCAGCAACTAACTGTTGTAGAAGGAACTGTAAGAGACATTGCAGCATAACAGATAAAAGAGTTGGTCCCAGGGCCAAGAAGACCTGAGTTCAAATCCTACCTATGACACATACTGACTATGATCCTCAATTAACCTTTCAGTGGTCTAAGTAGCTCTCAATGACTCTCAAAGCTTCAGAAAAAGTGCTGGCCTTCATTGGTAGAGAGAATATCTTCACCTGGGAGTTCCCTATACAATGAAATCATATGTCCAGTTCCCTCTAGAATAGTCTAGCCTAGTGATGACCACTGTACTGCCAGGGAAAGGCAACATATGCTTTTTGAGGTGCCCTGACAGAATTTTTTTGGTTTCAGAACTATATAACAATTAATAATAATAGCTAGTATTTATTTAATGCATTAAAGTTTGCAAAGTTCTATACATGTTGTCTCATTTTAACCTTACAACAACCTGGTGAGGTCGATGTTATTTTTATTCTTATTTTACAGATGAGGAAACTAAGGCAGGCAGAGGTTTAGTGACTTGTTTAGTCACTTAGTCACAGCAAATAAGTGTCTGAGGAAGGATTTGAATTCAGGTTTTCCTAAGTTCAAGTCTAGCACGCTATTCACTCCATATTTCCTTCCTTATCCCTTCCCCCTCAGTTAATTATTTCTCCTTCTCTTTGTAAGGCCACTGTACACTTTTATATTTAAACCCTCTTGACCACCATCTATGTCTGGGCAGTCACCTCTCATTTTAGAGTCAGGACTGCCAAAAGGTCTCTTTACAGTAAGCTGGCCTGGCCTACCAGTGCCCACTTGGATGCTCCCAATTGCAATGCTGTCTTCTCTATTGTAGATATGGATCACTGCCTTTTATGCAACAGTAAGACCCACTGGGCCCCAGTGAATAGTACCACATGCTTTGAGAAGCAAGTTGAGTATCTCAATTGGAATGACTGGTTCGCCATGCTGCTCCTAACCCTCTCGGCAGTGGGGATTGTCTGCACTCTTACAGTCGGAATAATATTTACTAGAAACCTGAACACCCCTGTGGTCAAATCATCGGGGGGCTTGGTCATCTGCTATGTGATCCTCCTTTGCCACTTCTTCAGCTTTGTCAGCACCAGCTTTTTTGTGGGAAAGCCGCAGGACTTCAAATGTAAAACCAGACAGCCACTCTTTGGCGTGAGCTTTGCCCTGTGCATCTCCTGCATCCTGACAAAGTCCCTAAAAATTCTGCTAGCCTTCAGCTTTGACCCCAGATTACAAAAATGTCTGAAGCGCCTTTACAAGCCTATACCCATCATAGTGATTTGCACAGGGGTTCAAATGATCATCTGTACAATATGGCTTATATTTGCAGAGCCTTTTGTAGAGGAGAATTTCTCCATACCCCGAGTTATTATCTTGGAATGTGATGAGGGCTCCATCATGGCCTTTGGTACCATGCTAGGCTACATAGCCATCCTGGCTTTTGTTTGCTTTATATCTGCCTTTAAAGGCAGAAAGTTGCCAGAAAATTACAATGAGGCTAAGTTCATAACGTTTGGCATGCTCATTTACTTCATTGCATGGATAATATTTATCCCTGTTTACACTACAACTTTTGGCAAATACTTACCAGCTGTGGAGATCATTGTCATTTTAATATCTAACTATGGAATTCTGTGTTGCACATTTTTTCCTAAATGTTATGTCATTCTCTGTAAGCAGGAGACCAATACAAAATCTGCCTTCCTTAAGACATTATATATGTACTCTTCCCAAAGTGCAAGCAGCCTTAATGTGAGTCACATTTCACTGGGTTCTAGGTCCAGTGAAGCCCCTCTTTCCCACCACAACTTCACTTGCAAGTCTCCAGTCACCCTTGAGCAAGGCAAGGCCAGCCAATCACAGATGGCTGAGCATGTACAATCTGCAAGGAAAGGAATTGCTAGAAATACAGCTGGAACACACCCAAGAAAAAGAATTTCAAGCATATAAATGAAGAACTCCCCAGTGGATGAATGAATTGTTTTCAGGAAGGAAGAACAGGACCACTTGAGGTTAGGAGTCACAATCTCCTAAGAATTCTTTCTGTGGGCATTTCTATATCAAAATCACCATCAAAGATAAATTAAACTCATACTCTACTCATAGCACTGAACCACTGTATTAGCCCAATACCTTCCTGGACTCAAGGTCTGTCCCACTGCTTGGTGGAACTTCAGGATGGACCTTCTTAGAATCTTCACCATAGCTCTCTTTGGGACAGGTTGGTCAGTAGAATCATCCACTCCATAACAAAAGTAGCTAAAGGAGAAAAAAATGTAAATTATTGCCTGAAATAACACATAATTTTCATCTCCTCCCACAAAATGTAGAAAGTGACTTTTTATTTCATTTTGGTTTTGTTCCTTTGTTTTGAGACTGGGTCTTCCTACATTATCTAGGCTAGAATTGCAGTAGCCACTCCTGGTCCAGTCCTACCACTGATTTGCATAGAAGCCTTGACCTTCTTTGTTTCCCCTCCTTAGGCAAGATGGTGGCACTCTGCTCCTCAGGACTTACCATAATGGTGTCAGACTTAGTATGGATACCAGATCAGCTTTGCCCTGTGCAGCTCAGAACTCATGATCCACTACAATGGACTTCCCCCATAGCAGTGATTTTAGCTGTGTCCTGGCAAAGAACAACCTGTATAAAAAATAGCTTATTGTATATTTATAGTTGTGGTTTTCTATATTCTGTTGCAAAGCATTTTGTGTTTATTTTTATAACAGTTCTGTGATAAAGACCAAAGGATGCACTTATAAAACATTTCTTATCCGTCTATAGGCTATTGATTTTTATGGTCACTCAGCAGAAGTTGTAAAGAATGGGCTGAATGTTAATTACCTGATGAGACAATTAGGAATTGAGTATGTTAAAGGGTACCAGGAAGGAATACCTCTGAGACAGAAACTAAATGGGAAGTGTGTGCTGACATACCATCTTAGTCATCAATCTAAAGAATCACATTTAACTGTATACAGTATGTAATTTGGCGAAATAATCCTCCTTAAGAAACTTCAGTGACTCCCTATTTCCTTTAGAATAAGGGCAAATTTCTTGCAACTCTTCCTGAAAACTCCTCAGCTTGACATTTAAAGTCTTTCAAAATCTGGCTTAAATGTATCATTCCAGGATATCACGAATTTCATGTTCCAGGCAAACTGGCCACTGTCTGTTTCTTTATCTTAAATTTTCTTTTTATTAATCAACAAACACAAACATTTCAATATATAAAGATGGAGAAGAAAAAAGATAGTATAACAAACAACTGCTGCATGCAGGGTTTTTTTAAAAAACACATATATATTACATAGATATAGGAAAGTAACAAAATATTAACAAAATTCTATTTGTGGCTTCAATACTTTTTTGTTTTCTTCTGTACATTTACAAAAAGATTTTTTTAATATTTTATTGATGATCTTTTTGCATCACTAACATTTTTGTTCCATAAAGGACTTTCCTTGTAACAATTATATATAAGGCAACAAAAAAGCTTGCTTCAACCCACTTATTGATAACTGAATTCATCCATCTCCCACCCTCCGTGCAAATGTGGGGTCCAAGATTGTACAATCTGCAAAAAAAATCACTGAGGCAGAGCTCCAACCCAATAGCACTTAATTAAAGGATCCATGGTCCCCTCTAAAAAAGTGTACCTCAGATCTTTCTCATGATTTGAGATATTTCCTTTCCCTAGGGCCTTACTTTTATAGAGTTTGGTAACCAAACACATAAAAGAGACATAGTAAAGTACAGAATCTTTTTGGTTAATAGACTTTGCTCTTAAGGACCATAAGTGACATAAGAGTCATAGGTTGGGGAAGCACTGGACATCTCCACTGAAAAAGTGGTCATTAGATGGGCAAGGCAAAAGTCATCTCAAGTGACTAAGTGGTCAAAAGTTGGTCACCTCTTCATGTTGGGCAAGAAAGGGTGGTCCAGAGATATAAAAATAAGTTGGAGGATTTTCCAAAGAATCAAAGCATTCCACCCATGCTGGGTTTGAAAATGGAATTTGAGCAAAACAGGATGGAGATATCTTTGTCAGCATTCTTGTGGTTGTTTAAGTGACTTTCTTAACCAGTAAACAAGTGATGCATGTTGGATTAAAGTTCAAGGTCCGCTATAAGAATTTCTCTTATCTTATTATCCCTATACAATTTATATAAAATATCAAACTGATTAATTCTGATTAGAATAGAGTAGGAATCCAAATAAATTATTTCTCACATAGTTTGACTCTGATGCATTCCTTCCTCACTCCACCTCTTACTATCCTATAAGGTTTAGTTCAGGTGTTAATACTCTCCTTCTCCTCCTCAAATTGACATGTATGTACTCATCTGTTTACATGCTGTATCTCCCTCAAAAGAATGTAAGCTCCTTGAGGTCCCAGACTATTGTAAGTTTTGTCATTGTATCCCAAATGCTTCTTCAGTAAAAGAAGAAGCTTAATAAATGCTTACATAAAATGGATTTGGATTATAGTAAATGGCTCTTTGCTTTTCTATTTCTATGAAAAGCTAAAAAGTACCTTTATATACACTAACTACATTGTAAACTGTATGAGGGTAGAAATCACATATTGCATAAATGTCATGGCTCTCCTTGTGCTTAGCATAGTGTTCTGTACAAAGTAGGTACCAAGCAAATGTTTGTTGAATGAATGAATTCACTAAGAAAATGTTTGTTAAATTTATTTACAAAACATCTCACAGAAACAAATAATTTTGTTGTCTGAATTTTGCCAGAGGTAAATTTGCCCATCCTCACAGGTCAAATGACACAAGCCAAGAATAAACCAAGGTCTCTTATTTCTTAGGATTTTCCTGACATGGATTTCATTCTAAGAGGGGCACATGATCAAAAAGCATTAATGGAAAACCTGTATGTGAATTAAAACCATATTGGCTATACAAATCTTTTTTTTTAGGTGGGGGGTAGGAATTTGTACATTTTACACGAAGGATAGGAAAGAAGAAAAGAAGGAAGGAAGGCAGGAAGGCAGGAAGGCAGGAAGGAAGGAAGGAAGGAAGGAAGGAAGGAAGGAAGG
>NW_027187391.1:33725913-33844527 GCF_028583685.1 Petaurus breviceps papuanus
AAGGAGGGAAGGAGGGAAGGAGGGAAGGAGGGAGGGAGGGAGGGAAGAAGGAAGGAAGGAAGGAAGGAAGGAAGGAAGGAAGGAAGGAAGGAAGGAAGGAAGGAAGGAAGGAAGCAAGCCCTTATTAAACACCAATTCTGTGCCAGGCCTTATGTTAAGCAGTTTAGAAATATTATCTCATTTGCTCCTTAAATCAACCTTGGAAGGTAGTTGCTATTATTACTGCTATTTTACAGATATATCCTTCAAAATTTCTAAGTCCCAAAGTTTAATTCATCTATCATTATTATTATTGTTGTTGTTATAATACATAGACACACAATAAATATGGATAGATTGATTACATTGTCTCATCTAATTAGGGGCAGCTAGGTGGTGTGGCAGATAAAGTGCTAGGCCTGGAGTCAGGCAGATGAATGCAAATCTGGCCACCAACACTTACTAGTTCTTTGACCCTGGGTGAGTCACTTAACCTCTGTTTGCCTCATTTTCCTCATCTGTAGAATGGGGATAACAATAGCACCTATTTCTCAGGGTTGATACGAGGTTCACATTAGATGGCTGTAAAGTTCTTGGCATAGTGCATGGCACATAATAAGCACTATATAGATGTTAGCTGTTATTGTCATTATTCCTTTCTCCTTGCCTCCCCGCCCAAATTTGCCAGGATCAGTATCAATCCACACATTTTCTACGTAAGTAAAGTTAAATATTGTACTCTACATGTCAGACAAATGTATATGCTTTAACTATAAACATTTGGGATATATAACTTTTAATGGAATATATATATAACATTTAATGGAATATATAACTTTTTTGTTTTTAAAGGTGATACTTTACAACTATGTAATTTATCAACTAAAACTTGAGTGAATAAAGTTGTTGATGTTACTATCCTGTTTCTGGTTTCCCTGTCCCTTATATCTGTGTTGACATGAAAACAGTTTCTATTACTGACAAGAGGCAAAACAGTGGGAAAGCTTCCAGGCCCTTGGATGTGGTCATACAAAACATCAACAAACAGCACTGTTATGTCAACGAGATAATAAAATAAATATTGTACCACCAACGAACACCATCTGACAAATATTTGGTGAATGCCTCTTCTTTAAGAGCCACAGGTCCAGCCTGGACCAGGGAAAGCTTAGCACTTTAATACTAGCGGCTAAACATCTTTACACATCCAATTCAAAGTGGGAGAATTTTACTTACTCTGAGAAATGAAATCATTTATTAAGCTTTCATAGATGTCCAAGAAGCACTGAATTTACATAACTGACATAACTATTACTGGCTAATCCAGGGCTGGAGAACCTGCAGCTCCCAGGTCACACGAGGCCTTCTAGGTCCTAGGATATGGCCTTCTCATTTAGTCCAATTTTTATAGAACAAATACTTTTATTGAGGGGATTTGTTCTGTGAAGTCGAAAGGATTGAATTCAGTCAATAGGCCCTACCCAAGGACCTAGAGGGCCACAACAGGTTCCCCACCCCTGGGTCTAATCCATTCAATTCAGAAGAAATTAGAATGCAAGCTACTTGGGGGGAGGAAGGGAATATGCATTTATAAAGCACTTACTTTGTATCCGGTATAAATATTATATCATTTGATCCTCACAACAACCCTTCAAGATAAGGATAGTAGGCATTGATTTATTCTTTGGGCTTATATTCCTGATGTAGGCACATGGTAGCCTCTTACTAAATTCTTTTGGTGGATTGTCTATTGATTATTTGATAGATCAGCCAAACTGGCTGCTTCGCATCATGTAAACCAAACAATCGGACTTGCAGAATTTTTCCTTTTTTTTTCAGCTGTTTGAGTATTTTATAGACATACCCAGAATCATAATGATTGAAAGAAAGTTCTCTATTTTTTGAAAACCATTAATAATTTGAAAAATAAAGACCTGTACCTGTACCAACCTGTTTCTGGTTTATATATAAAATACCAACAGTATTTTCTTTTTAAATACTCTCTTCAAGGGAAGAAGTTTTTCATTCTTTCTTGAGTTATCCTTTTTGATATGGACACCCTGATATTAGACAAAGTAAATCCACTTTTCAGAGAGAACCAGCCTTGTACTGACTCGTACTGACTGTGCCATTATTTGATTTCCTTAATATAACGTTGATTAATAGTACCAGAAAACCCTAAATCTCAGCCTGAATAGCCTTCCCACCCAAAACCAAGCACGTAGTAATGAATTTACTATAACTCCCCAAAATACAAGTATTTTCATTCCAGCCACAAGGCCAACATTATGCCTGTTAACAGTGGTTTGCAACTATTACTAAAGCATGACTTTTTCCTTTGATCAGTAATTTTAAAGTATTAATTCTCAGGCACTATGGTAAAGCAGTAAATGGTACACAATCCCCTAGCAAGTTCATTATGATGATCCAAGGAGATCATTTAATGGCACTTTCAGCAGTCAGTAATTGTCCAATTATATTAGAAATAGAGTTTTCCTCCATGACAACAAGTATGAGTGTGTTTGAAGCATAGGTTTCTTTTTCTGCAGTGATTCAAAATCACCATAATACCAGCTAATATTTATATAGTGCTTACTATGTGCCAGGCACTGTACTAAGTTCTTTACAATTATTATCTCATTTGATCCTCAGAATGGGCTTGGAAGGTAGGTGCTATTATTATCCCCATTTTACAGATGAGAAAATTGAGGCAAACAGAGGTTAAGTGACTTATCCAGGGCCACACAGTAAGTGTCTAAGGCCAGATTTGAACTTGGGTCCTCCTGACTCCAGATTCAGCACCACATCCACTGAACCATCATGTGTATAACAATATTCATGCTTATGCAGTGATTAGATCAATCTGTCCCCAAATGGTTTCCAAGTTGTGCCAAAAGTTCAACATTCAAAGGGCAAATCAGATCCCAACAGATGGTCATATGCAAGCACGTGCCCTCATTTGTGTTTTGTACACTGCATCAGAGTAGTTCCCTCATTCCTCTCTGTTATTCATTCTGTAATCATACGTCATCACAATCACATGATCAAGATGGTTTGCCTTCTTGCAAAGCAAATGTTAGGCTGTCTGAAAACCATGATATCTGAGCATGTGCATTGTAAGTCATCTTAAAAACATCATGGACCATTACAAATGTTCTGCAGAAACAAAACTTATGTTGCCTCTCATTCCAGTTTTAATGATGTTTTCTGATTTAAACTTACCCTCTGCTTATGTTACCATTCTTCCATCTGGTGGATTTTCAAATGGTCGGCAACACTGATCAACTGTTCAGTACAGTATCTGTGAGATTATAGCCAGAGTGGCAGTGGCAGAAGAGAAGGAAGTCACATCTAAAGAGATTCTTTGCATAAATGTTTAAAATTTAAATTTAAATAATTTAAAAGTTTAAAATATAAATATTGTTAGAAATGAAGATATGAAATTTTGCTTCCTGTACATTGGTCACTTAACAAAACACTTGACATTAGCCACTGGAAAAATAAATATTTTATGTCATAACTAACTATTCATTTTTATCAATCGGTTAGGTAGATTAAAAAAACAATGAATTTCCATCTCTTAGCAAGAGAGCCTGTACATTTCTCCTACCATTTTCTACCACACATTTGTGTGAGCAAATGCTTTCACTTTATTCTTGTTTTAAATCAAAATACAAAAACATAATTGACGTAGAACCAGATTTAAGACTGTGTTTATTTGGTGTTAAGGCAAATATTTTAAGCCTTTGTTCAAATAAAAAAGTCCAACAGTGAAATTAAGCTTATATATAATTATTATATTATGTTAAACATCTTCCATTGTAACTTATTTCATCAAAAATGTCATTTATATTAAATCAAGTTTTTCAAGTAAAAAAAATTTGATATTGAGTATTGGAAATAATAGTAAGCATATGAGTTCTTCCTGGATTACTTCTTTTAGTTCTTACAGAAAGTCCCATGTAAAACATTCATAATTATCTTATAATTTGAGTTTTATAACTTTATATTTATATATATTATATATAATATATATTTTGTGACTGTATATTTAGTTTTAAAAATTGTAGGTAGAATAAATCTCATATTTTATCACTTTAATTATATAATATAAATTTTTATTTGGAATTGAATTCCCCTAAAATAAGAATAGGCCAAAAAGAAAAATTACTACATAAGATAACATAAAAATAAAATCTTAACATTAAAAAAATAGAAGAGAATGTAAGGTTTATATTATAATAAACAACTAATGAGGAAAACAGATTAAGGATAGATAATCTAAGAATCATTAGGCTACCTATAAATAATGACCAATAAAAAAGCTTGTATGACATATTTCAAGAAATCATAAATTCTCCCAAGAATACTCCCTTAGAATTTCTCCCAAGAATACTCCCTTAGAATTTCTCCCAAGAATTCTCCCTTAGAATCAGTGGTTAAAGTAAAAACGGAAATACTTTTTTGTTTGTTTTTGGAGGGGGAAGGCAGGGCAATTGGGGTTAAGCGACTTGCCCAAGGTCACACAGTTAGTATTAAGTGTCTGAGGCCAGATTTGCACTCAGGTCCTCCTGAATCCAGGGCCAGCGCCACCTCACCACCTCGAAATACTTTAATAATGCCAACCTGAAAGAAATTCCAAAATGAAAATTTCCAGGGATATATCACAGACAAAATCCAAAGCTTCTAGCATACAGAATTATTCAGGTACCAATACGCAAGAGTTAGGACCACCTAAGACACGGCAGCAGTCACCTTAATGGAGAAGAGAGCCAAGAATATGATATTCCTAAATGCAAAAGACAAACCTGCCATCTTCAACTCCCCACTCTTACTTTTTCTATATATTCAACCAGTTGTCATCTCTAGTCATTTTTTTATCTTCACAATATTTCTCCCATCTGTCCCCTTCTCTTCACTCACTCAGTCATCATCCAAATTCAGGCTTTCATCACCCATTACTTAGTCTATTAAAATAACCTCCTAACTATATCTAGTCTCTCCTCACTCCCATCCAAATCACAAAGTGATTTTTCTAAAGCTCATGTCTGATCCTGTCATTTCCCTACTCATTTATTTTAGCAGATCCCTAATGTCTCCTGGGTCAAACACAAACTCAAATTGCTCTGTTTGGCATTTAATCTGTTCCCATTCTATCTTTCCAGCCTTATATTACACATTGCCATTATACATTCCTCCCCTTCATATATGTTATAATTCAGACCAACTAGCCTTCTTACTGTTCCTTATACACAACACTCTATCCCCAATCTCCTTACCTTTGTACTGGCTCTCCCCCCTGCCTAGAAGACATTCCTTCTTCACCTCTGCTTATTAGAATAACTACTTTCTTTCAAGGTGTAGCTCAAATATCATCTTCTCCATGAAGACTTTCCTGATTGTCTACCTCTTCATTTGCTAATACCTTCCTTTAAAAATTACATTATATCTGCTTGTATGTACATACGTAGTTGCATACATGTATTTTATATTTAGGTGTGTATAGAGATAGTAGATAGATAGATAGATAGATAGATAGATAGATAGATAGATAGATAGATAGATAGATAGATAGGTAGGTAGGTAGATAGATAGATAGATAGATAGATAGATAGATAGATAGATAGATAGATAGATAGATAGATAGATAGATAGGCAAGGAAATGTGTTTGTTTATGAATGTATATATTGTTTCCTTGACTATAACATTAATGCTAACAGGACAAGGACTATCTCATTTTTGTCTTTATATTTCCAGCACCTTTGTGCCTGACACAAAATACATGCTTAATAATTCCTTATTGATACTTATCGTGGTCTATTCTCCAATTAATTTATGTTCATGTCTCATCTCTTCTTATAGGAAGAAAAAATTAAATATCCTATTTTTTTTTTTGGAGCGGGGAAGGAAAGGCAATTGGGGTTGTGACCCCATTCTTGATAACATGTAAAATTTTACTAGAAAGGACATCAGGGACTCTCTGATGACAACAAACCATCACTCAATTAACTCCTTGAATTCTGTTTACTCTAATTACAAAAAGGTATGTGGTGGGTTATCATAAAACCCATTGTGCAATGAGTTTCTGCATAGGTAAAATACCAGCTTTAGCTTTTTCAAGGCACTGAGAGGATTGTTGATATTTAAAAGAAGGGGTAAGGGGTCAAAGTACACTTGGAGCCTCAAAGATTATGATCACACTGGATTTGACATACGGAGGCCATCCTGTGTCTGACTCATAGTAAACTGCCATTTAACCACTTTGCAGAACATTCTGAGGATGTCACTGCCATCTAGTGGGTAATTATAATGTAACTTTTCAATAATAATATCTAAAAATCAGAGAATTTGTGACCAAAGATGCTAATAAAAATATCCATGATAACTTTGGCTTAGCAATAATATAGACTGTCCAGGACTAGGGAAGTAACAGCTCTGTTGATTTGATAATGGGTGCCACATTTTTAAAAAGACATTGGTAAATTTGACTTGACTGGAAGATGGCAGTTAAGCTGGTCAAGAGATAACAAATCAGATCATATGGGGGTGGGCTGAAGAAACTGGAAATGTTTAACCTTAAAAAGAGAAGTCTTGGAGAAAAAGGGAATATGGAACAGATATAATACCATCTTCAAGTTTTTGAAAGGTTCTCATACATTTCAGAAATTATATTTACACACTATGAGAGGCAATAGATGAAAGTCGCAGGAAAGTAGATTTCAGCTTCATATTGGGAAGTTTTTCCCAACAATTAGAGTTATCCAAAAGTGGAGTGGCTTGCCTTAGCAAGTAGTGGGTTTCCTCCCTTTAAAGGAGAAGTGTTCACAAAATCACAGAAAATCAAGAGTTAGAAGGGATGTCAGAGTTCAACCTATACTTCTTTTTTTGTTAAAGTTGAATTTGTATAATTTTAGTGGCTACATTTTTACAAAATCCACAATCATACATCCCTATAAGAATATTTCTCTCTTTTCCCCCCAATGGGAGCAGCTTGGTATCATTTTTTGCATGTATGTAAATAGGTTTTTTTTCCCAATTATATATAAAGATAGTTTTCAACATTTATATTTATAAGATTTTGAGTTCCAAATTTTTCTCCCTCCCTTCCTCCTCTAAGCAATCTTTCAATCCATACTTCTACAACAACCTCAATAAATGATCATACAGACTTTGCCTGAAGATCTCGTCTAGATAAATGTAAAACCTTAAACTTGGCTATTGGTACCTCTCCCGTCATGGGTCCTAGCTACCAATGGACATTGGAGTTTAGGAATACCATACCAAGCAAATCTATTGTCTCTCAACACACTTGTTACATGTACATTGCTCCAGTGCTATCTTCTTGTAGTTGTTGAGTCATGTCCATATGTGGCCATTCTGTCCATGAGGTTTTCTTGGCAAAGATACTGAAATTGTTTGCCATTACTTTCTCCAGTGGATTAAGGCTAATAGAGATTAAGTGACTTGCCCAGGATCACACAGCTAGTAAGTGTCTGAGGATGGATTTGAACTTAGGTCTTATCGACTCCAGACCATGGCTCCACTCATTCCTTCCATTCACTTCTACTGTTCACTACCAGGTTAGAATGGAAGGCAATAATCAGGGACCACCTGGTGGGAGAAGAAATCACTATGGCTAGACTTATTCAATAACTTTCATATTTCTAATGTAGAAGACACAAAATTAAATATCTTCTGCTTTACATTTCTCTTATATAGCCAAACCCGTCCATACAACCCCAAAAATGGCTGGAAATGAATGTTTGTATATAGAAGTATCTGATCTAGTTTTCTTTTTGTTTGATCCTATGTGATCACAGTCTGCTAAGTCTCTGAATCCATATGGTGAAATGAACAGAGAGAGGGGCATACACTATGGAATGAGGTCTCTGATCTAGCTAGAGAGCGTATATTTCACATTTTAAAATTTTTAGTATCTCCTAGGTTAAATGGGGACCCTGCCAACAAGGAAAGAGTTAATAAAAACACCTCTGCCTCCTTCTAGGCTTAGCTGGGCAGGGAGTAGCAGCCTAGGCATTTGCAGACAGTGCTCTGGTGGCCATCAGGAATATTTTGCAGTCACTGAGGAAAAAGCTACCCTCCTATTGTGTGATGAAGAAAAACTAACAAAGCTTGAAGTGCCTTATGTAGAGTACCGACACCTGGTGGACAATTCAGATAATGCACTCAGCTAATAAATACTCCTGGATGGATAATTGACCTTGACTCCATGCCACTAAACTTTAGAAAAACTCCAGCCACCTGAGCAAAGGGCTCCGTTTGGGATCAGTTTCATATATAACATTAATCTTAATGTTCATTACCATGTAAAATCGACTGGATAATATGTTTATGATGAAAACCTCAAACCTCATAAAGATTCCTTAACAAGTTAGAAATTTAAAGACTGATCATTTAAAAATTATTACAGAATGATATGTAGTGACGAGATCACTGGATTTGTGTTTGAACGGTGGCTCTACCAATTTCTAACTGTATGACTTTGTGCAAATCCTTAACTACTCTGAGCCTCAACTTTCTAAGTAAAATGGTTAAGACTTGCACTTCCTTTGTAATTACAGACATTCCCATCAGACAAAACCTGCAGTGCCACTTTTGCCATAATTGGCCAGCTCACAGACTTTGTGGACTGATCTGGGTCCCAGGTAAACCATCTCCTCATAACCAAGATTGAAGCTTTCCTAACATACAGGCCAAACTAGATTACAGCCCCACGGTTACTCTTAGATCCTTCTCCTTTTGCTCACATCATTCTCTACATCTGGAATTCCCTGCCATCTTCCTTTTCCTTCTCCTTTTATTCAAATGGAACCCAAAATTCAAGACACAAAATGCTACCAGGATACCTCTGTCTTTTGGAGCTTCCAACCCTATTTTTCTTTACCAAATACTGAATATCTTGTTTCAAGAAAGGATATTTATTTGCAAGAGTAAATTGACAAATTATACAACAGAAAAAGAGAGCAGTGAACTAACAAAATATTTGCCCAGTAAATATCAGTAGATATCTCTCAAGCTTCTGAAATAAAACTAATTTTTCTACAGGCCATATCATGCCATCTGACCTGATACATGTTTGGTATCAGTTATGTTTCATTCAGAAATGAGAACCTGCCTAATCTACACCTGTAATTACTCAAATCATGAATGACCCTGAAGGGGG
The DNA here is from genome assembly GCF_028583685.1 of Petaurus breviceps papuanus. Taxonomy (NCBI): domain Eukaryota; kingdom Metazoa; phylum Chordata; class Mammalia; order Diprotodontia; family Petauridae; genus Petaurus; species Petaurus breviceps. The sequence continues at coordinate 33,735,078 of NW_027187391.1, forward strand.
AGTTACATGGAATCTGGGAAATTACAATTCCCAGTCCTTCATTTTCTCAGCCAGCTAATAGAAACATGTCAAACTACCATCTAGATGGTACAGTGGATAGCACATAATACTTGGAATCAGGAAGATGTAAATTTTAATACTGCCTGAGGAAACTCCCTAACTTTGTGACCCTGGGAAAGTCATTTAACCTACAGAAGCTTCAATTTCCTCATCTGTAAAATAGGGGTAACAATAACACCCACACCCCAGGTTGTGAGAATCAAATGAACTAACATGTATAAAACATTTCACAAACCTTAAAGAGCTATATAAATGCTAGTTATCATCATCACCATCATTATCATCACCATTATATTCCCATCTGTTTTTCAGTAATTAATCAGAAAGAAATATTGTAGCAACAAGCACCCCAGCATCCCCAGGGTGGCTGCCAACACAGGTTCTTAGATCTGCTTTTCTAAAGGAAAGCAACTCAAAATGGGTTAACAAGCTTATTACTTTAATCAATCAAACATATATTGTTTACCTAGTTCAGGGGAAAAAGGTCAGTACCCCGAACTTTGGAGTATACAGACAGAAGCTACAAGACAGAGAAACAGATCAAGCAGACAGGCTTCCAAACTGTCCAACCATTACATCTATACCAAATCACAGTTACCAGAGAGGGAAGCATCAACATCTGCGTTTTTCAAATCCGGGGGCTCTCAACGGCTGCCCAGAGTCTCATCTGGTCAAATCACACACTTCTCAAAGTGAGCCCCAAAGCAAAGCCTCACATCAGGGATTATATAGCCTTCTCCTAGGTCAGAGAATGTAACCACCCTCTTGACCCACTACCCAATCACACAGCATCAAGGTGTGGGCATTCCTGAAAACCAAGCCTCCTGCCACAGGCTCCATGTGACCACATTCAGCCTATTAGGAGGCAGAGTATATTTTCAAATCAAGGAAGGTTCTCAGAGTCTCTTAAGCCTATCAAAGGGCCTAGGGACAGGGAAGATCTTTAAATTTGCATTTCCACTACAAATATTTAATTCCACAGCATATAAAGTTATCCTTTATGCTCTCTATAAATTGGACTATCTTTAGTCTACTAGGAGATCCCCCTAACTTCTATCTTTCTCCTTTAGTCCAGACTAACCACTATTACCAGATTAAGCTTCCCAGCACATTTGTCTGATTGTCATTCTTCTTCTCAAAAAACTGTTCAATGGTTCCTATTACTTAATGAATAAAGTCAAAAGTCCTTAATCTGGAATTCAAGACTGATTCCAACCTATTTCTCTCTCTCTCTTTTTTTTTTTTTGCTTTTTCGGAGGGCAATTGGGGGTAAGTGACTTGCCCAAGTTCACACAGCTAGTTTTTGTGTTAAGTGTCTGAGGCCAGATTTGAACTCAGGTCCTCCTGACTCCAGGGCTGGTGCTCTATTCTACCTGGCTGCCCCCAGCCTATTTCTTTTTCTAATTTCACTTCACACTTCTTTCTTTCCCACACCTTATTGTATAGTTAAATTGGTCTATCTCCTTTTAGATTTTGCTACCACCATCCTCTACAACTGGAATTCCCTTCCATCCTCACTCCCTTTCTCCTTTTGCTGAAATGCACCCAGCCTTAATGACACAATTCAAATACTACCTCCTATGAAAAGCTCTCTCTAATATCAAATTTCACCACCCAACTCCACCACCACCAATCAAGAGTGAGCTCTCTCTCATTGGAATTCTAATACAACTTTATATAAGTACCTATTTATTCATTCAATGCTTTCATTCAACAAGCATTTCATGAGCATCTACTGCATGCAAAGTATTAGGCATACAGAGAAAAATTAAGTGCTATATCAATCAATATTTATTAAGTACTTACTCTGTGTTAGATAGAATTCTGAGGATTCAAAGGATTCAAAAAGAGGCAAAAGTTAGTCCCTGCCCTCAAAGAATTTACATTCTAATGGAGGAGACAACAAGCAAATATGTACAAACAAAGCTACATACAGGATAAATAATTAATTATTAAGTAATAATAAATAATTAACAAAAATAAGGCACTAGAATTCAGAGGGACTGGGAAAGGCTTTTTTTGAAGGTGAAATTTTAGTTTGGACTTGAAGGAAGCCATGTGAAAGCTAGAAAGCAAAAACTAAGAAGGAGAGATCTAGGCAAGGGAGATAACCAGAGAAAATGCCTAGAGCTGAGAGATGGAGTGTCTTGTTTGTGGGACACAAGAAGGTCAGTATTATTGGATCCAAAAGTACCTGGGGATGAACAGTGTAAAATGGTAGACAAGACAGTGAATTCTGTTAAGCTAGGGAGGCATTGTGAACAAGTGTAAATAGCAGTGACCCTTGAATAACAGGATGTGGATTCAAATCCCAACTGTGATGATTGCTGTCTGTGTAGTGGGTGAATCCCTTACCCTCCCTATGCCTCAGTTCCCTCATTGGTAAATGAGGGGGCTAGACTAGCTGACTTCTGATATCCACCCACGTCTACATCTCTGCTTTAAGAGTGGCTTAGTGTCCATGACTTGGGAGACAACAATTCCACTGGTCAATCCACATGGGCTCAGTTCTGCATACTACATTTTAGGAATAACACTGACCAACTACAGGGCAACTAGGATGGCTAAAAGCTTAGAACTCAGGTCATGTTCTTTGAGGGAATCAAGAATATTGAACCTGAAGAAGAAAAGATTTAGGAAAGCGCACAGTAGGTACCTTTAAATATCTGAAGAATTGTTTTGTGGAAAAAATAATAGATTCCTTCTACTTGTCCCCCAAAGGGAAGCCTAGGAACAATGAGTGAAAGGTGTCAAGGTTGGGGAATGAACAAATTTGGACTTCATATAAGGAAAATCTTTCTAATAATTAGAGTTCCAAAAGTGGAATCAGTTGCCTCAAGAGGTTGCCTCTTACTGGACATTTTCAGGTAAAGACGGGATGCCCACTTGTTGAGTATGATATAGAGGGGATTCTGGGTCAGGTAAGGCTCAGACTAGATTGGTAGCCACTGAGATCCCTCCCAAAGCAAAGATTGGAATGCCCTCCAATCTTATGGTATAACTGATAGCATCTCGCAGATGCTATCATAAAATACATAAGGGGATATGGGTTCAAATCCCAACTGTGGTGATTTCTGTCTAACAGGTTAATCCCTTAACTTCCCTATGCCTCAGTTTCCTCATTGGTAAATGAGAATAAATGGTTAATTGGTAAATTGGACTGACTTCTGAAGTCCATCCACCTCTACACCTCTACATAAAATGACCTCAGAATTCCATTTTTCTACAAAATACCTTTATGCTGTTAACAAAAGCTTCAACACCTTTAACAGTCTTCTGGGAGAGTCTATGAACTAGCCTTTTGGCTCTTATACCAATTTTAGAGGAAGTTAGGAAACACTTAAGGCAAGAACATAGTAGTTGTAATAGAAGTAAATGAATATTTAAAGGCTGAGCACACAAATCTCCATCTTATTTAATCTTTATTGAATGATCTAACCAGAATCTTTAACATTCAATCAATATAGCCCATCCTGTCAGCAGCATAAATACCTTCCTTTTAGCATCATAAGCTCCTCTCAGAGTAGAGTTAGAAATGCCAAAAATAATTAAGTATGCATCCTGTACAAGGTGAGTGGTGCCTTTCATCTTTTAAACTCCTATGTTTTTTGACGTGAGCAAAGTTATGCTTTAGTAATATTCCTTGATAGTTGTGTAGATGATGAATTGGAGAGAGGTGAAGCTCAAGGTAAGGATATCAATTAATCAGAAATTGCAATTCCATGCATCTGAGATTTACTAGTCAAGTGACTGTCACATAAACTCTCCAAATCTGCTTCCTTATTTGTGTTAGGAGATAGCATATACCTTCCAGTGTTGTTATGAGGTTCAACTAAGATAAAATATGTAAAGCATTTCACAAACTTGGAATCAGTTACATAAATGTCAGTAATTTTGAATATCATAAAAGAAACAGAAGATTCTGATTCGGGACTTCTAATAAGACACTAGGGTTGGGTTAAGGGTTACATTATGGGGGGAAGAGTGCCCTTAATTTAGAAAATTTCAGCTGTATCACCCTTAAAAAGCACAAGCTGGGCACAAATAGTCCATATGAACATTTGCATTAGAGATGTCTGTAAATTTGTGTGTCACATTTCTTTTGAGGTGCTGAAATCCTGCTTTGCTCACAGAGCATAGCACCTTCTTTGATGCGGCACACCATGCTGGGTGGTCTTTTCCCAGTGTCTACCATGTTATGCAATCAATTCCAAAGTTCTTCAGAAGGGACCTTGAGAGTGTCCTTGTAGCTCCTCTTCTGACTACCATGTGAGTACCTTCCTTGCAGGAGTTCTTCCATAAAATAGTTTTTTTGGAAGAATGGACATTTGGCATTGGAACAATGTGGCCAGCCCATCAGAGTTTCACTCTCTGCAGTAGAATTTGAATACTTGGAAGTTTAGCTCAAGAAAGGACCTCATTGTCTGGTACCTTATCTTTTCAGGTGATTTTCAGAATCTGCCTAAAATAATTGAAGTGAAAGCAATTCATGAAGCCAGTACAAAGGCTCTGAGACCTTCAGTTTGGTAAGCAGTGTGATACCTCTTCTCTCCCACACTTTCCTTCAGAGCCTCCAGAATACTGAGCTAGTTCTGGCAACCTCATCATCTATCTGTGTGTACACCCCTGGAAAGTATACTGCCAAGATAAATGAACTTATCTACAGCATTCAAAATTTCTCAATTTGCTGTAATCATATGGTGCTGGTTAGTGGAGAACCTCAGTGTTCATCATTAGGCCAAATCAGTACAAGCAGCAGAGAATCCATCAGTACTTCTTTGTATCTTGGCTGCAGAGAGTGCATTGAGTGCACAAGCATATGCAAACAAAAAATCATGCACCAACTCTTCCTCCACTTTAGTACTGGCTTGCAGCCTTTTCAAGTTAAATAATTTACTGTCAGGATGGTAGCTGACTTTGATGCCATGTTTGTCCTCATTGAAGGCATCTGACAACATTGCTGAAAACCTCATATTAAAAAAAGCATGGGAGCAAGCACATAGCCTTGCTTCACCCTAATGGTGACTGGGAAAATGCAAGAGCATCATCCATTACCCAAAAACCCAGGCAAGCATGCCATCATGAAACTGGTGTAGGATATTGAAGAATTTTTCCAGGCAATCAAATTTTGACATAATTTTCCATAAGCCCTCATGACTGACAGTATTAAGGGTGGAGGCAGAGTATGAAGGACTGACAACCCTCCTCACAGTAGGATGTAGCAACATATCACCTCAGGACTAGTAAGGAGGTTTGGAAGGTTTCCAGTTCACATGACCCTAACAAGACAGTGTAGGCATTTTCTCTAATTCTCTTAAACCTCTTCAAAATAAGAATTATACACAAGAGACAAAATAATTTCAATTAGCTCCATAGTCTAGGACACCAAAAATCCAAATATGGTAACAGTTCAATGAAATAACAGGAAAGAAGGCAATATCCCAACAACCCTTAAATGTTCTTTTAGCCCCCTCTTCCCTATTGCTCACCATCCTCCAGAAAGCAGCAAGGCTGCCCAAGCTTACTCACAGGCCTGCAACAGAACTCAACTCTACGTGCCACCCTCCCTCCAACTCTCCCATCCCCAAGTCGAGTGGAAGAAAGTAAAAAACAGAAGCTTACCCAGGCTGGTATAGCAGATGGAGAGCAGCTTTGTGCTGCAACAAAGCTCAACCAGAATGCTGAAGAACAGGGAATGGAAGCAAGACATGTGTCACTCCACTAAGCCTGAAGGAAAGAGCCCACATCTAGCCCGGTCAGTTCTGGTCTCTTTGAAGTCACTTAGGGAAGAAATTGATGACAGTGAAATGTGAATTACCCAGCATGAGAGAAAGCTGACATAGTTTTTAGGTTCAGTCCCCAGGGAAACTCTCATCAAAGAGGAGAAGGTCAGAAAGTGAGTATGAGGGAAATGTTTTGAAAGACTAAAATTACTAAAGATCTCAGGGAGAAAAAAAATCAATTAAAGATTTTAGACATAAACAATAAACCAATAGAGAAGATATTAGTAACAGAAGGGAATGTGGCCTCCAAATTATGTAAAAGAGTCCAAACATTCATGAATAAATATTGCAAGACAAGGCAAAATAAAACAATACCTGATGAAGTAAGAGAATCATGAGAGGATGGAATCATGGCAGATTGCTACTGACTAGTTTAAGAGAGAAATAAGAATTTTGAAAGCAGAATTTACGCCTGCATAGAAGAAATAATTGGCAGAATAAAAAGAAAACTTGAATCCATGTGCTAAATCTCACCAAAGAGACAAAGAAAGAATAACTGATTGGGAATACAACCATATAAAGGTCAAAGACAATGTGGAAGAAGATACAAGAATCAATAACATCAAAAGAAAACATGATCTTCATGCAAATGACACATTGTTCTTGAATACAGGTGCATAGAGACAACTTAAAGATTATAGATCTTCCAGAAGTACACAGGTCAAAAAAGCCTGAATACCCATAATGCAAAAAAAGATACAAGGAATCTGCCCAGAACTTCTGAACACAAAAACAAGATGCCAGTCAGAGGAAATCCACAGTCTCGGGAGGAAAGACCTATGCTGCAAACTCCAAGATAAGTAGAGGTTAAATTTAACAATTCTAAGAACAAACAACAAATTCTACAAATGACTAGAAGAAAACCTTCAAATACAAAGAAAAAAAACTCAAATAACAGAAGACTATTCTGCACCCACCTAAAACATCAAGAGGGAAAGGAATTATGTGTTCATAAGAGAAAATGTACTTAAGATGCAAGACAAAGTGACATATCCTGCAAACCTAAGCTTAGCTATTAATGAAAAATGAACATTCAATAAAAAATGAAGTGTTCAAAGCACTTCTAGAATAAAAACCAGACTAGAAGAACTTATTTGCTTTTTAAACACCTCAGACAACAGATATACAAGAAAGGTAAAGTAAACAAGTATAGCAACCAAAGACAACAATGAATAACAGAGTCCATTAGTAGATTTCTATCGAAATGCACACAAAACAAGGAGTGAAAGCAAAAGACAAATAGAAGTGATGGAGGAAAAACAGAGGTTTGTTCAAAGATGAGGAATGTGAGTAGGGAAACAATATGTGCATATAAATTAGACTGATAAACAAGAATTTGTTGAGATTCTACTATGTGCTAGTAAACACAGGACTAGGGCTAGGGCTAGGTACTAGACCTGTGATTTCATTGGTATGAAGAACACTCAAGTGATGAAATTCCCTCTACATGACATTCTTGGGTTAGGAGGGGGAAATTTTAGGGTAGAAGTAGGGATAATAAATAGATAAAAATGAATCAGTCTTTGCCTTTAAGGAGCTTACTTTATAATTAGAGAAATAGCATGTACACAATATGTATGCATATTATATATGTGTAAATACATCATATACATATATATCATACACATATGCATATGCATATACATATACATATACATCATACACATATACATATACATATACATATACATATACATATACATATACATATACATATACATATACACAGTAAATGCAAAGTGGAGACTAGCTGGGAGAATTAGAGAAGCAAGCTGAAAGTAGCAGCACTTGAGAGACCAATAGTCCTAGCTATATGGGATATTAAATGCTTAACCAGCTCCAGTCCACTCTGTCCAAGCTACCCAAAGAAAATTATAATTTTCATTTATAAGATGCTTTTATAAGTATCTTATATACTTATATATACATTTATAAGATACATTTATATAAGATATATATTGCATAGATATAGATATATGATACATTTATAAGCACCCATGATCACAATAAAGACTGTGAATATAAGTATCACATGATGTTTGATTGCAAAATATGCCAGACTCTCCAGATAGAGCATAAAGCTGAAGCATTTATTTAGACATCAGAAAACTGAATCCCAAAACCAGTAAGCCAATTCCATCATAGTACCAAATTATTATGGCTCAGAAGCCATAATAATGCTGAGAGCCATGCCATCCTTTAGCCTTCCCAAAACAAACCAATATAAGATCAATATTTACTCACAAAACTGTCTCCTTGCTCCTCTGTCCCCAACTGTCTCCATCTCCAACTGTCTCCAACTCCAAAAAGTTTACTTTCAAAGCAGGGAAGCTTCAAATTGCCCCCCTAAGTCTATTAAGGGGCAGGGAAAATCTTCAAATTCCCATTCCCATTACAGATACTTTAAAGCTTAAAAAGCACTTTTTTTAGGGGCGGCTAGGTGTCTCAGTGAATAGAGCACTGGCCCTAGAGTCAGGAGGACCCGAGTTCAAATCCAGCCTCAGACACTTAACACAAAAACTAGCCGTGTGACCTTGGGCAAGTCGCTTAACCCCAATTGCCTTTCAAAAAAAAAAGGCACTTTTTTATGACCACTGCATGAGGTATGAAATGAAAGTATCTCTCTTTTCCTGATGACAAGAGAGGTTAAGATTTGTGCAGAGACAAAGGTTGGTGGTGGTGTTAGAAGTCCTCCTTTTAGAAGAGGACCAGTGATCTCATGGGATGTGCAGAGATAAATAACTAGGACTAAAAATTTAAGGGACAATTTGAGCTCATTCTTCCAGGACCCAGCTCCAAATCTAAAACATTCCTCACTACATAACCTACTCCAGCAAACCAAAGTGTCTCTCAAATCAACATTCTACAAGGAATAAAATGAGAGGCATTTAAGCAAGGATGAGCTTTCCAAGTACAGTTAGAATGGTTGGGAGTGAGGAACTAGAAAAGTCCAAAAGGGATTGGGGGAGGGAGGAGGAGACTGGAGAACAAGATATATTGGAGGGATTAAAGGGGTTAAGGAAAGAGAGCAATAGGCATCAGGGAAGAAGGGGCCTAGACTGGCCCCAGGCTTTTAGCTCCATGGGAAAGGCCTCCAGGGTCATTGCTACCGCTGCATCCCACCCCCTGCTCCAGCAGGGACGATCCAGAGGGGGTTGGAATGTTGCCCCTACCTTTGAGGAGAGAAGGCAAAGCCATGCTGGCTGCAGCTTGGGGGCCCCTGCATCTCCATTTAACGAGCCTCCTTCCCTCTGCTGTTAGGGGGGCTTTGGCCCATTTGTGGTATCCCTCAGATCTTTGGCACCTAGCAATTGGCATGCCAGCTGTGGGACCCCAGCCAGTGCAGGCACCTCCACCAGCGGTCCAGGTAAACTGTACAGAAGGGGAGAAACACTGGCCATGGGCTCCCTGATCCTGACTGAGGACTATCTTCCCAGGCTCTGTCAGGCTGGGTGTCTGCCTAAGGGTGGAGAGTGGGGAGTAGTGGGAATGGGCAGGTGCACATAAGGAGGGAAGAGCAACCAATGACAAGCTGGGTGAGCATTAGGGCAAGGATGGCATTAGAGTAGAGGCATCTGTTCACAACTTAGTCAGTGGGGACTCCCACAAAAGGTCACAGAGTCCCAGATGAACACAAGCCTTCCAAGTATGACAAGAAAATCCTCCTGCAGACAGTTCAAGTCTATGAAGGGAATACTGGCCTGGATCTCATAAGAGCTGCACAGTAGGGGTGGCTAGGTGGTACAGTCATAGAGCACCAGCACTGGAGTCAGGAGGACCTGAGTTCAAATCCGACCTCAGACACTTGACACACTTACTTTGTGACCTTGGGCAAGTCGCAACCCCAATTGCCCTGCCCTCCAAAAAGAAAAAAAAAAAAGCCACACAGTAGCTCCTACTTTGGCAGATAGGGAAGAAAGAGGTGCTATATGTTTGGAGTTACATGACTCAGGGATTTCAGGATCAATGGGCCAGGCTCTCAGAGGATACTCTAACCCCTGATTGATGAGGAATTTAAGACAAAGGGGAGGGGGAAACAACTTATCCAAGTGGGTCCAAAGCAAGAAGCAAAGCCAGAATTGGAACCCAAGTTTTCATGTCCTAAATTTGGTTTCCTACCACATTATACTTTTTTAGTTACGCTCTGACAGTGTTCCTGTATGTTATAGTCCCCACTGACCTTTTCACCATCCCTGCTTCACTTGGAAAGTGGATCATTTCAGGAATTTGGTTTGTGGCTTCTTATTGCTGTTTGGTGAGTAGGGAAAGGGGAGCCCAAGGAAAGGTGAGGTTGATTGAAAAGGTAAAATAATGGCCATCACCTTAAATCCTCTTTATGAAATACACCCACTAGTCCCAAAGGAAATTTAACTTGCAGTGGAATGCAGTCAGCAGAACAGATCATGAAGTTTCAGAGGCAGCTTGCTGTAAGCTGCAAAGTGTTGAACTTGGACCAGTGTTCAATTCCTATCTTAACCTTTTATAGCAGTGAGACACTGGGCAAGTTTCATTCTCTTTGAGTTTCCGATTTCTTATCTGTAAAACAGTAGCTACCATAGCTTACAGTACCAGTAGCTAAAGTAAGGGATTTTGAGGGGAAAAGGTGGAGTACTTTTTAGGCTCAGAGGATGGCTGGTGAGCAAGCACGGAGGCCCACATCAAACTGGACATCCCACGGGCATCTCAAACTCAACACATCCAAAATGGAACTCATTTTCTCATCAAAATCTTCCCCTATCCCAAACTTTTCTATTACTATCAAGGACTCCACCATCATCCCAGTTACCCAGGTTCAAAATCTTACAATCCTTGACCCCTCTCACTCACCTCACATATCCAATCAGTTGCCAAATTTTATATTTTCTTTCTATACATCTCCCACATATACTCTCTATTTGCTTCTTTCACATAGTTGTCATTGTCATCACTGCTCCCTTACATCTTTGCAATCGTGTCCTAGTTTTTCTGGCTGCCTCTAGTTTCTCTCCAATTCTCCACTCAGCCTCCAATGTGATTTTTCTAAAGCATAGGTCTGACTTTATCACTCCACTGTTCAATACACTCCAGTGGCTCCTGGTTATCTCTAGAATCAAAATCCTTTGGCATTTAAAGTTCTTTATAACCTGGCCCTTTCCTATCTTTTCAGTCTTCTTATACTCTTCTCCCCAACTTGAACTCTATAGTCTGGCCATCCTGGATACCCAAAATAACTGCTTTCAAAGAGAGAAGGTTCACAATCTGGACCCTCCTATCTTTCCAATGATACATGACTTCCCTTCTTTGCACACTATAGTCCAATCAAGCTGGTCTTCTTGCTGCCCCTCTCACAATGACTCTCAATCTTTCTCCGAGCCTGCACACCAACCATCCCCCGAGCCAAAAAATTACTCCTCCCTCACCTCTTCCCCACAATACCCCTTACTTCCTTCAAGGCAGTTCAAATGCCACTTTCTGTAGGAAGTCTTTCCTGATCCCCACCAACTACAAGAGCATTCTTAAACTACCTCATATTTATTCTGCATATACCTCTATATGTATAAATTGTCTTTTCTGATTCAATGAAAGTTTTTTTGAAGCAGGAACTGTTTTATTTTCTTCTTTCCATGGCAAGCACTTCACACAGTGCCTGCCACTAGTAGGTGCTTAATGTTTTGATTGATTCATTGACTTCTTACCAGTAATTAGAAAACGATAAAACAATGAAAGAGGTAGACTTTGGCTCTAAGTCATAATTTAGATTAGCTAGAGGCAAATTACAACATAGGCTGGTACAGTCATGTCCATGCATCTGTGTGCTTAGGAAAATACTTGTTGATAAACAGAAATTGATAGAAGACTATCTTTGACACTAAGCAATTTGTATTCAAAGTAGGCTGTGACAATTCATGCAACCAATTATTTCCTATGTTTTTTTTCATTTTGTAAGAAAATGGCCTATTAAATATAGATTTTGTTTTAAGCCAGCAATAACGGATGCTGCAAGAAACAAAGCTAGAGTGAAAGCTTGCAACATAATGACTGAACTAACAATAATTGCCTATTTTGCAATGATTACATCTGGCAAAAGGATGTTTATCTTCATACAGAGAATATTTGGAAAAGGAACACATATCAATTCAAGAGATATTTTGTGAGTGCTTAATAATTATCTGTTGACTGATTTTAGGTATGGCTTATCTGAGATGGGGAGAGGGAATTCTAATTCAGTCTTAGGATTTAAAGATAATCATTCTGTAAACAAATTTGTGAAAATTACAGTTAAGAAACGGCACATCTAAGTAAATTTACATAGGATCATAGATACAGACCTAGAAGGCCCTTAGATGAGGAAACTAAAGTCCAGAGAGGTTAAATGATTTGTCCAAGGTAAGAGGTGAAAAAGCTAGGATTTGAAACTAGAATGGCTGTCAATTGCTAGGCCCAGAAAGGAACTGTATCAGAGGACAAGCTAGTTAAATTCTGAGGATTGTCACTAAAGGGTTGGTCTAACCACTCACCTCATCCTATTATCTTCAATCTATTAGGTCCTTCCCTATTGCCTACAAACATGCTCATGTCTCCATGTTTCCAAAATCCTCGTTTGAGTCAATCATCCCTACTAGCTATGCACTATTTCTTGTTACTTTCATAGCAAAACTCCTTGAGAAAATAGTCTGAAATCATTGTACTCTTCCCCCACCTCAATCTCTTTAACCTTCTAGTTATTATACTGAAAATCCCCTCTTCCAAAGTTACCAAAGATCTCTTAATTACAAAATGGAATGGCTTTTTCTCAACTCTGATCCTCCCTAATCTCTTTATATTGACAGAACTCTTTCCTTCTGGATACTTTCCTAAGGTTTTTTTTAACACTCTCTCCTGATTTTCCTAGGTCTAACCTCTTTTTCTTTGTTTCCCCTTAATCCATGTCATGCCCAATGCCATGGTTGATGCCCCTCCTCACCAGTCTCTGTGCTGGGCTTTTTTCCCTCTTTACTCCCAGTTTTCAATACATCTCCAATTGCCTCTTGGACATCACATAGTTCATGAACTTCATGTAAACATATTAACTCAACATACACAACACAGAACTAGTTTTCTCCCCAAATGCTCCCTCTTCATGAAATTTTCTATTGCTTTCAAAAGTGCTATCATCTTCTCAGGTACCCAGGCTTTCAATCTCAAGTGTCATCCTTGACGCATCACTTATATGCAGCCCACATATCTAATCCATTGCCAAATCTTGTCATTTCTAGTCACATCTCTGGCATGTCTCTTATCTCACAGACACAACCCTAGTTCATTCCCACATCTCCTCGCACCTAGACTACTACAATATCAGTTTGGTTTCTTTAAGTTTCTCCCTACTCCATTCCATCTATCACACAGTTGCAAAGGTGAATTTTCTAAGTAGGTCTGACCCCAGATCACTGAACTCTAATGGTTCCCTATTATTTCTACTGTTCTGGCATTTAAAGTTCTTTTATAACCTGACCCTTTACTACCTCTCAAGCCTTACATCTCATTCCTTCCTGTCCATGCACTTTACCATCTACCTACACTGGCGCCTTTCTTGGAGTTGCATAAACACTCCATCAACATGTCTTTGCACTGAGTGGCCCCCATACCTGCTCTTCTACTTAACCTCCATCTTAGTTTCCCTGGATTTAAGACACAGCTCAAATCTCAACTTCTGCGGAAGACCTTTTCCAGTCCTATCTGTTGGCTTTCTTTTTTACATTCTCTTTCATTCACTCCGTAAATAGTCTACTTACATGTTGCCTGAGACCAGACACTGTTTTTTGCCTTTTGTTGTATCCTCAGCTGCTTGGCACACTGTCTGGTATATTAATTAACCTTAATTAATGCTTGAAAGATCAGTGATTTTTTTTTCCCAACCACAGCCACTCACCAGGACCACTTCATAAAGAGAAAATGTTTTTGGATGATCTTTGTAGTACTCAAATATTTGTTAGGTTGAAAATTAGGATTCAAAAGGTACCGTGTTTCCCCGATAACAAGACACTGTCTTATTATTTTTTTGGACAGAAAAACACCAGAGGGCTTATTTTCAGGGGAGGGCTTATTTTCATGAACATTGACAGCAATTTTAATAAACAGGTAAATGTGAACAAAAAAATGTACCTTTATTCAATAAGCAAATCACTGGGGAGAACACGATTACACGGATACCTCCGCAACTCTGATTGGATGCAGCTCAGAGCGCGGCGTGCATTTCACGGGGAGGGGGAATGGTGCATACAGAGGGTACCGTAATGTAGCATGTAGCGCAGGGGATCACCTTCACTACAGTAGCAATCTCAATAGGGCTTATTTTCAGGGGAGGGCTTATTTTAGAGGAATCTTACACAGTAAGGGGAGGGCTTATTTTCGGGATAGGTCATTATCGGGGAAACACGGTAAAACAGATTTTCTTTTTAAAAATCAATCAGTTTATGCCAACTACAAAAAAAAATGTCAAAACCATGAAAACCTCTTTCATTTAAGTCATTTAGCACAGAGGTGTCTAACACTGTACTCAGAACATTCCCAAGTGCTACCTGAACCAGACCAAAATTTAATTGGAAAATAGGCAACAAAATTATTTAAAAAGCAGTAAAATATAAACTAACCTCACATTTTAAAACTAAATCAATATAAAGCCTGAAGGGATCCTTATGTACAATTTATGTCCCCATCAGAATTTTTAATTTAACACTACTGATCTGGCCATCAATTCCAGACAAACTCTGCATAACAATCATGGTCTATTATAGTTATTCTGGAATTGGAAATAAACCTCACTTTTCCATGACAAACCTGTGCTTCAAGAGTTCATGACCAATGTATAAATGTTTCCACTAACCACCACAGTTGCCACTTCCTTCTCATTCTTAAGTGATTCTAGTTGATATTTTCCCACAACACTCTTAGTATCTTAAAGTACCAAGACTGGTGCTCCTCTTTCTCATTACATGACCTGTCTTTTTCAAAAGGCCACACAAGCCTTTTGTATCATTTACATCACAATGAATTTGCAGTTTAAAATTTATTACTACATTTGTACAAAATCTTCCACTATAATTTTTATTACAGTAAAGAACTTCAAAATGAAAAAACGCTCAAAGACAGGAAGACACAACTGAAATAGCAAACATAAAGGCAGTCATTAAAAGGCCTTGACAAAAGTGAAAGGGAGATAGTTTAATTTCAATTGACTTTTCATGCTACATTAAAAATTATGCTAAACAGGGAAACTCAAGGAAAACTGCTTCAAATAGTTCTGAAATACTGACAACTGAAATAGTCACCATCTTGCTGTTGTACAGTGAAAATTCTGTGGCAAAGTGCTATCTAACCTAAATACTTATGTGATTTCATCCATATGGTTACTCCATCTAGGTCTCGGCCGTTTTCCTAAGTTCTGTAATCAAAAACATTCATTCAAACTGGCCAGACTTCTGGTGATAAATTTAACAGGCAGGTTGAATGAAATAATTCACCTGATTTCTATTTCTTTGGGTTCTCAAGTGGAAATTTTTCAAATAGAATGAAAAAGTACATTACATATTTAAACTCAATTTCCATGTGCAAGTTGTAAAAATGGCAAATATTCACATACATCACTGCAAATAGTACAGACCAAAATAAAATGAGGTGGTATCTTGGTCACTTAAGGTCTCCATTTGTTTGCTTTACATAAAACTGAAGCTACAACAAATTAAACCAATAGATGCAATAAACACAAAAGTGTAAAATAATATTTTATTATTTTAATAAGTATTGTGTTGTAACATTCCATAATATTGCATACTGCTCATGTGTTGGTTTAGTTACATATATTACCCTTGCCTCTCCCCCACCCCCATCCCACTCCCAAATCAGGATTTAAAGATGCACTATCCCCTTAAAGCCCTATAATACAGGCTTTTTAGCTTCACACATTACATAAAACAATAATGCCATGAACTAAAACAAGTAAGGGTTATTTTGCTAACAGTACCAATGTTTATTTTAATTTCACAGTTTCACAAGTAAGCAGTAAGTACTTTAAAGATTAGTTTGTTGAATTTTTTTTAATCACACTAAATCTGTCATTTTTTTCCCTAAGTGCTTATTCGCAAATGAGAAAAGAAATAGCATGAAGGAAAAGGAGTAGTGCTTCTTTTTGTCCTTCATCTAACCAAACAGATCATTCTCCAACTGCAAACATGTTCTACAGTTAAAGATGAATTATTTTTGTGCCAAGATTTTTATTACAATTTTGATTTTTTTTTGCTTTCTGGCTGCTATCAGCAACAGTGTATAAATAAAATATGGTACTACAAAATTAAATAGTAATATTAATTCTTAAAAGGAAACAAATATAATAATGAAAAACTTTAGTAGAAAACTAGTTATGATCAGTGAGTCAAGTACATAAGGAAACAGAAGCCAATTTGCATAATTGCATAGATTAACTAGTAAAAATTCAAATTCAGACAGAACAGTATACTTGATTAAATGAATAAAAAGGGGCACTTTCAAGTACTTTTTCCCGATTTTTGGTTTGTTTTCCAAGTGCGCATGCCCTTTAAAAAGACTTAAAATAACTTCAATACACTCTAAAAATTCATTTGGCAAAGCATTTCCCCCTTTTCATCTCCGATATAGTAAACTGGAGGAAAACAACACTATTACAACTTTTTTTCCCCACAAGGATCATTGAAGAGGAATGATACCATTGATCTAGGCATTTTAAAATGTAAACTTGTGAAAGAGGCCGCCTGTCCAAAAATTACTATGACATAGTGGTACATTTGTGTTTGTGTACTCAATCTAAAGAACTCATTATTGTGTAATACTTTTTAATATAGTTCAAACTTTGGTCCCAAACTACTAGATAGTGCCCCTTTTATTCAAATTAACACAATGAATCCAAATCCAACCAAATTTATCTTTGTTACTCAAACAACAGGTCCAAGGACTAATGGTTTGTATTGAAATGAGTAAAGTGCAGTCACTTCACTGCTCTTCCTGTATTTTTTACACCTGCAGAAACTAAAAACCCTCTCAAGATACCCATTACATATTTTTTCCCTCAATAAGGATTATTCTGCTTGAAAGATTTAGCTTAGAGAGGCGTATTACAGTGTCTACAGGGTCCTCAAAATAAAAGCAGGCACAGCTGGTTATTTTATTTATGAATTATGCTGCATGCAACATTATCAAAATAAGTTAGAAACAGTGGAATACCCTGTTACCTGATATTCAGAACTGTTTTTATAACAAAAGAAATGTGTTTATCTGATAAATTCACCATTAATTTGGTACTCTAATGTCATCACCCTGTTCTTTTGAATATATATAATGCAAAAGAGATACTTTTTGTACTAAACCTCATATTTCCACCATAACAAAAAAGGACACAAATACAATTCTCTAAGTAACATTATTAAAAAAGTTTGGCAGATGTATTCTAGCATTATGGACGCTAGTCAATCCTCCCTTCCCCTACCTATATTTTGTGTATTTGTAGGTTTTAAATGTCCTGCTAAAAAGCTTACTTTCATTATATGTAATTTACAAAGTATTAATAGCACTCCCATGTATATTTTTGTCCTGTAACATGCCTCTGATTTCCAGCGGAATCAAACTAAATGTTGCTATACATCAAATTAATCTTTCTGTGTAATCGTCTGAAATGACTAAGAATCTTATCAAAATTGCATCAAATACCATCTTAAAACAGCTGTAAACTACATTTAAAAACATATTCTCAATAAATATCAACTGGAAATGCAAATAGCTGGCTACAATTTAGTAACTATAAATAAAAAATAATTTCAATAGTACTACATCTGCTTCAAAATTTCTATCAAGCACAGTAACAAGGGAAGAACACTTTTCACAAAGTAAATAATGCATGATTTTATTAGTTTTATATTTTGAAGGTTTTTTCCTCTAATCTCAAATACATGAAATCTGACTTGAAACATGGCTTAAAATGATAGAGAGTAATCTGAAACACTGAACCATTAAGTTATCTAAAGTATACATCAAGCAGCAATGTGATCATTTGAGTATTATACCATAAAATCTAATATAGATTTCAAACAAAGTCAAGAATCCTTAGCATTTCTCATTGATATTGGTCATTTAGTGCCCAAATAACATTAAACACATTTTCCAAAGTTAATATAGAACAATCTGACTTCTTTAAAATAATTTTGGCATTCAAGTAGTTTAATTATTACAAAGAAAAGCACAACTTTTCTATTACTGTTCTGACAAAAATCAGAAAAATAATTTAGTTTTTGCTATGCAGCAGTACTTTACATTCATAACTAAATATCTGTCATGATGTACTACTGTCTAAAATTAAGTGGAAAAAAAAGCAGCAAAAAAATGGCAGCATATTTGGTCAGTCATACTAAAAGAATCTGAGATTCTGTGAACATTGTAGATATTCCAAAAGAAATAAGTAAAAGATTCAAGAAAAGCAAACATTGTAGTATATGTTCAACATAAACCAGAAAAGCTTTTCTTTTCTTAAACTGCCATCTTTTAAAGACAAGTCTATTTTTCAGCACATGATATTTTTTTATTTTTTTTTTTCATAAATAGAGTTCACGGTTTCTTTTTCCTGCAAAGTATAATAATGTACAACACAGTGTTTCACAATTTAAAGTAATAAATATTTTCACATTCTAATTTAGCTTTGACTAGTTTGTCTTTTATTTTATGCTTTTGTTCTGAAGCAATGACATTTTCTGCTTCAGGACAGAGGTAGATTTAAGAAACTGGGCATGTCAGACTTACTGTCAAAATGCAATTATCAACAGCTGTTACTGCTGATATGCAGTTTCAAAGAATGCCTGAAAAAATTCAGAACCACTATTTAATTAATACTTTACTAAGGTTCTCCCTTTCAAGCTCAAGTTATTAAATTATATATTTAATGCACACTTAACTCACAAGTCAGTTACAAAAAAATCTAACAATAAAATATATAAATACAAAAGACAAAAGCTATAAATGAAGAGAGGTACATCTAAACAGAATTTTTTTTTGTTTTTTAAAAAGTGCATCAGCTGCTTCTTTTTTTGTCCTCTCCAAAACCACATCAAACTTTCTGACTGGCCAAAAAGAGGAGCTATGAGAAGCCAACATTTAACATTATGCTTTTTTTCACTTAGCTATTTATAACTGAAACCCTTCCATCGGTGCCTCCTGCTGTTGAAAAACAAACTGCTGCTGGTTTTCATCCACCTGAGGGACAATGTTGGCATCCTCATCTTCCACACCAAAGTAGTGCTCAATTAGATCAAAAGCCTTTTGGTAGATCTCTTGATTTTCATGGCTTTGAAGAAACTCGATTTTATCCAGACCTAAATTTTTAAAAGTACAACCTTAAAAATCAAATTAACTAAAAATTAAAACCCAAAATATAGCTGCCACAAAATAATAAATCAACATAAAGTCATTCACATTGCGGCCAATGAGATTTTCTGACATCCTAATTTTTGCAACCTTTAAAATAGCAGGTGATGAGATAATTTTTTAAAAAGATTAGGAAACAATATTGTGCTACAGACTTCTACTAGAACAGCTTAACAATATACACAATTGTTCAAGGGAAGACTGTGTATCTACATTTTAGATAAAATGAAGTATAAGGTACTATTTGCATATCTATAATCCCACTTCTCAAATCAAGGGTTTCTTCTCTCTATCTGGTTTATATTAACAGTGCCTATCGAGGGCAAAAAAAAGACTAAAGGCAATTTTGATGGCTAAGTGTATCAATAGTGTATTTTTTATTCCCACTTTTAGGAGTTAATTTTGTGTGATGTTTAACATAGCACTGAAATGAATTATCTACCAAAAGGCCTCATGTGTTGGGAGTAGATGAAGAAAAGAAAAAAAGACTCAATCACATCTATATTTTAATATATGGTTGGTTTTAATTCATTGTGATTATATCCATTCACTCTATGTAGTACCATTAAGTAGTGTTCCTAAATCAATGAATAAAGGTGAAAATACACTGTCTTAATCACTAATATCAAGTAAACTAAAGGCTTAACATCTTATAATTATTTTAATAAATGCCAAATAATCCTTGTCAAAAATATGACCTCAGACACAAAGTAGGAGATAAAAAAGAAAGAGAAAACGTTGAATCTAGTTAAGTACCTTATTCCAGCAGTATCTCTGACAACTAGCAACTCTGATTTGTGATTTAAGTATCTCAGGTTACTTATCCTGTAAAACTATTTCAAAATGTATCCAAATATCCTAATATAAAGCTTAGTAAGAATCAATAGAAAACTACAAAAGCAATCTACTATATTCAAACAAAAATTTTGAAACTTACCAAAATATTCCACTATTTAATTTTTAAACAGGTAATGAAAGCCTATGCATCTCAATAACAATAACAATTCAAATTTATGTAACACTAAGTTATGTGCTGTGACATAGGCAGTGCAAATATTATTATACTACTTTACAAAGAAGCAAATTTAAGCTGAGATGCTGGGAGTCACTTTTACTTCCATTCATAAAGACCTCAGCCAACTCCAGGGCAGTGGGTTAAAGAATCAAAAAATTATTTTTATTTTGTTATTAAATAATTTCATACAGGGGCAGCTAGGTGAAGCAATGAGTAGAGCACTGGCCCTGGAGTCAGGACCTGAGTTCAAATCCGGCTTCACACACTTAACACTTACTAGTAGCTGTGTGACCTTGGCTAAGTCACTTAACCCCAAATGCCCTGGCCTCCCAAAAAAAGCTAAAATAAAATAAAATAATTTCATACACATAAATACACTAAAGAAATAAATGTTTATATTTGATTTGGGGATGTGGTAGGCAGACAGAAGAGGAATATAAAGCAGATATATTTCATTTAGTTTATAAAGTTATATTTCTAGTTTCTGAATGCAAATTTATACAGCAGGAATAGGTGAACCAAAATGTGCTAGACTCCAGAAAGAAGCCACTGAGATTTAAAAATCTCTATATAGAAGGATGACCAAGCACTGAGTAGGATTATAAATATATAAGTCCTTACCATATGCTTCTTCAATGAGAGCACAGTATGGATTGATGCCCATTCCATTTTGTCTAGCTTCTTGTTCCCCAAGGCGTAAAATATTTTCCAGACCATTTAAAGCCACCTGGACTATTTTGGAATCCATCACAGTCAAAAGGTCACAGAGAGGTTTAATACAACCTAATGCTACCAGATACCTTTAAAATAATTAAGGAGACAAGGGGAAGGAAGAATTTAATGTGTTTTATTAGTTTATGGTACTGACTCATAAAAATGCTACCCAGAGGCATACTAAGTATAACTAAAACAAGTAAAACATTTCTAGAATGTAAACTAACTTAAAAGTGGCAAAAATGCTCAGCAGGCTCAGTTATAGTGTGCATTTCCACTGCCTCAGATTATACTGCCAATTCCAACAAGCTATCTTATAAACAATGCATTTTTTCCTAAGTCAAAGAATATAAGTCTAAAAGAAATTTGGCCAAAAAAAAAGAATATGAGTCACTTGAAATCAATCACCACCCTAGAGAGAAAAAAAGGTACACACCCTTGTATAATTCAAAAGCCAACATCAAATTTATTAGCATATTTCTACAAAAAAAATTAAAGAAACAACAACTATAGAGATATATTTAATTTCCTCAAAGTTTCTTAATTTTCATTTGTTTCAGGCATCTTAGGCATTTATTTTGTTATTCTGACGTGTGACAAAATTCAAATGTTCTTATATAACAAGTTTTTTTTTTGTATATAAATTAATGGGGAGGCAACAGAAAGTAGGAAGGTAGTATAATTAGGATAGGACTATTAGTATAGGACTATTAGTATAATCAAGAAAGGCCTTCTGTTAAGAAGTGATATTTATGTTTGGAGGAAGTTAGGTATTTGTGGAGGTAAGGAAAGAGTAAATGGGATGGACAAAGGTGAAGGACTGTCATTTACAAGGAACAGTAAGTAGTCCAGTTTGGCTGGAATCCTTTATTTGTAACAGAAGAGTCATATATAATAAGTAACCCTAGGAAGGTAAGTCAAAGTCAGACTGTGAAAGACTTTTACATGTCAAATAAAAAATAAAATATTTTAATTTTAGATGCAAAAAAGAGCTTTTTGAGCAGAAGAGTGACATAGAAAGACCTGCTCTTTATCAGTTTGTCAATTTTATGGGGGATGGATTGGTAGGGCAGAAAGATGTGATGCTCTTATAAGAGGCAGGAAATAACTCAAGAGGGATGGCTTTGGGCACATGGACAAAATTTTTAGGCAGGGAGTGAAAATGCTTAAGTTAAGAGTCATCTGGTCAGAAAAGAATTCTGAATTAGTTATACTACTGAAAACTTTTTCTTAGGTAAAAAGGATGTTAACAGTTAATTAACAGTGGTATAATTTCGTTAGGATAGGCAGAAATGGAAAAGTTTAGGTTCTGGCACAGAAGGGACATCTCTAATGGGGATTTTATTTTGAAATACAAGGAGTCAGAAGTAACTAACCAAAAAGTGACAGACTGAATATGACAAAAGAGATTCATAGCTGAAGTTAGGAAACTCAGGAAAAGAACAATTTCCTTGGGACACAATACTTTTGGTTTTAAAAAGTATACCCTGGGGCGGCCAAGTAGCACAGCGAGTAAGAGCACCGCCTCCAGTGCTGAGAAGACCTGGAGATCGAATCCCGGGCTCAGACACTTAGCACCCACCCAGAAACACCTGGCTGTGTAACCTTGAGCAAGTTACTTAACCCCAATTGCTTAGGGGTGGCCAGGTGGCTCAGTGAGTAAGAGCACCGGCTCCAGTGTCGGGATGACCTGGATCAAATCCGGACTCAGATACTCAGCACCACACCCAGAAATAAATGGCCATGTAACCTTGAGCAAGTTACTTAACCCCGATTGCTTAAAAAAAAAAAGTTTACTCTAGGGGCAGCCAGGTGGCGCAGTGAGTAAGAGCACTGGCCCAGGCATCAGGAGACCCGGGATCGGTTTCGGCCTCAGATACTTAGCACCCATACAAAATAACTGGCTGTGTAACCTTGAGCAAGTTACTTAACCCCAATTGCTTAAAAAAAAAAGTATACCCTAGTAGATAAAGTTTGACTAGAACAAGAGTTTTTAATGATTTTTGTGTCGTGGACCCCTTTGGCAATAAGGTAAAGCCTATGGACCCTTCCTCAGAATAATTTATTTAAGGGGCGGCTGGGTGGCACAGTGAGTAGAGCACCGGCCCTGGAGTCAGGAGGACCTGAGTTCGGATCTGGCCTCAGATACTTAACACTCACACAAACAAACAAACAAACAAACAAAAACACCTAGCTGTGTGACCTTGGGCAAGTTACTTGACCTCAACTGCCCTCCAAAAAGCAAAAAAAAGAATTTATTTAAAATGAGTACATAGCATTTCAAATGAAACAAATTATACTTAAATATAGCCATCAAAATATTTTTTAAAGAAAGTTTACTATAATGTTATGGGTGGGCAAATGAAAAGTCTTTAATTTCTCAATGAACTTTGTTTAGACCAAATTACAAGTTGTATAGTTTCTAGAAATGTTCTTTCTACATTTATACAGATAATGAAATTATTAAAAGTTGATTAATGGATACAAGTGTTCCTTTTGACATATGGATTGGACATATTAAGGAAAAACGTTTGCTAATGATCAATTACATAAATATGTTTCTCGAAAAACAAATTTCAGCTTAAAAATCACCAAATTATCCTAAATAATAAAAATTTAATAAGATTAAAGACCCTGTATTATTGATAACTGCACTTGTCAAAGACCAATAAGAAATGGGAAACTTTTTATTTTTATTTTTAAAAATTTTTAATTTAAAATTTTAAAAAATTTTAAAATTTGACAACGTGGAGAAAGAAAACAATGAAGGCCCAAGAAGATGAAACAATAGCAAAAGATATTGGAAATACAAAGACATTAAAAACCACAAAAATCCACAAAGACATTAAAAAAGACCTTTCCCCACAAAGAATGAAAAAGCTCAAAAAGATCCCAAAAGCCAAAGCTAGTTTAAAAAAAAATTTTTTTAAATAAACAAACAGTGAACATGGCAGGAAAAAGAGAATCAAAATTCTCTCTAAGTGACTCTTACAGAGAATATAATCTTCACTCATTTTTTAAGGTATAAATTTCATCAGGTTATCTTTCAATAATATTTCTTTTAAAAAAAGCCCAAGGAACTTTGGATATATGCCCGATCGACATAAGGATTCTAAAACTAAAAGAGTCTTTAGGAGTAAAAAGTGATTAGGTGGAGATAAAAAGGACTGCTACTTGTTAATATTGTAAAGAAAGAAAGAACTGAGTCTCAAAGTTAGCATAATAATCTAAGTTATGACGAATAAAAGTAATTAGAAAAGTACCATAGCTATCATCTGCCATCATGAAGTAGGAAAAAATTTAACTAGTATAATATTGGTACAGATCAAGGTTTACATATATCAACCTACATCACTCCAGATTAAAACATCCATAGTAAATTCCCCATGAAGCACATGGATACTGAACCCTAGTCATTTCTATAAGATGAAATTATATATTTATCCTGAACATTTTTTTAAAAACAATTTTAGCGCCTACAAATGTTATGTTCTGTTTAAAAAGTAGTCTTCTCAGCTTACAACGTAAAAACTAATTTTTTTAATTTATGTCAAAAGCAATTTGAGAAATAATTTAAATAAATGATATATATGAAGTTAACTACTGTGAAAACAATGACATGGTTTACAGCCCATCAAGTATACTTCTCACTTCATAATGCTTAGCAGATCCATTTTGATTTGAGAATTTGGGCAGTGTTTCATACCTAAACAAAAAGCTATTTCAAATCTCAAAATGCTACAGCTATAATTATTGGTTTCATTATTCTATAGCAAGAAGGAAGGAGTTCTTTCTTAAAAATGGTTATTCTGGGAAGAACAAGTTAAGGAAAAAAAAATCTCCATTATAAAATAATAGTATGTTCCTAATGATTTCTAATTTAAAAAGTAGTAAAGTTCATTATTATAAGTTATAAGATCCACTATCCTTCATCATTAACATCATACCGTATCTGTTCTGGAGTGCCTCCAGATGTTGCATTGGTTATAGCCCATGCTGCCTCTTTTCTGGTACGAAACTCAGCTTTCTGAAGAATTTCAATCAAAAGAGGAAAGATATTTGCATCTATGACAGCCTGAAGCAAAGAAAAAACAAACGCGTTACTGTCAGTATAGTACTTTGTAAGAAGTATAAGTACAGTAATACTTAAATTCCACAATTTTTATGGTTTATCTTAAAATGCTACTATGGTACTTATTCTTTTTAAATTTTTTTTGGAGGGGGAAGGCAATTGGGGTTAAGTGACTTGCCCAAGGTCACACCACTAGTTAAGTGTCAAGTGTCTGAGGCTTCGTTTGAACTCACATCCTTCTGACTTCGGGGCTAGTGCTCTATTCGCTGTACCACCTAGCTGCCTCTATGGTTCTTATTCTTAAAACTTAAAATATCTTTATCTCTCCAGTCTGACAATACACTAGAGTATATATACTTCTTAAAAGATCAGCTTTATTTTCAGTGCTCTATAATAAACGGTATTGCTTTAGTGAAGGTACCAAAGAGCTAAATAAACAAGCTTTGAATGTAAAAATAGTTAAGGAAATGGCATCTATTGAACCAGTTAGGAGAGGGTCATTACCAAAAGACTGACCAATAGATTTATTTTTTTTGACAGTGAAAATCCATGAGGACTATGTGTCCTCTACTAATAGTGTGGCATGGACACAATCTGCTTCATTGTAAGAGCCAAAAGTAATGAAATCATAGATCTTCTGAAATATTAAAAACGTAAATAACTTTGAAATAATATCATTAAACCACAAGGAAAATATTTACAAATAAAAATTTTACATTTTAAAGATATTCATAAATTATAAGCTATGAAAAAATAGTGCTAAAAACAAGTCTAAGGGGCACCTAGGTGAATATGAGCACTGACCCTGGAGTCAGGAGGACCTGAGTTCAAATCTGGCCTCAGACATTTAACACTTACTAGCTGTGTGACCTAGGGAAGTCACTTAACCCCATGCCCTTCCCCCCTCCAAAAAGCAAAAAATGAAAATAAAATAATATAAAAACAACTCTAAGAATTCATCTGGTGCTTCCTCCCTTTCTAGAAAATTGATGCCTGAACTACCTAAAACTGACAAAGCCCTAGTTTAACAAAAACTATTTTACTAAAATCCATTTAGTTACTAATATCAACAATGATTTAACTCTTGTTCATCCTAACCCCTAATAAGACAATCTTCTTGTTCATATTCAATGAAGAACTAGAGATGTATATTATTTTTAAATGTGCATGTTACAAGTTCATGTATGTGTGTATACGTGTGGCTAAGCTGGGATTGTGGCTATGGAATAGAGGGAAGATATAAAAGTAGAAAAAAGATTTGGCAATGGATTGAATATGTGAGGTAAGTGAGGAGTCAAGGATAACAACAAGGCTGGAAGCCTGGGTAACTGGGTTGATGGTAGTACCCTTAACAATAACAGGGAGGCCAGAAGAGGGGAGGATTTCAGGGAAAAGAGAATGAATTCTGTTTTGGACATGCTGAGTTTGAGATGCTTAGCAGACAAGGCATGCAGAAGGCAGTTAGTTGGTAATGTATTTTTTGTGATTAAAAAAAAAAAAATAAGGTTGCTCACAGACCAGAAATGGATAAACAAACCATGGTATATAAACATAATAGAATACCATAATACTATTAAATTCAGATACACTGAGGAAGATTTTCATGAAATGATACAGATCAAGGAAACCAAGATTAAGACCATACACAACTGACCATAATAATATTTTTAAAAGCATATGCTAAAAGCACAACAGAATTAAGATTAATTTAATGATCAAGCCCATAACACTAGCAAAGAAATACTTTCCCCTTCTTATCAGTGAAATGGTATAGAATACTTTGTGTGCTCTAACACATGATATCTCAGTTTCTTTTGTCTAATGCTTTTCTTTGATAGAAGAGGCTTCTATCGTAGAGGAAGCAGGTTATTGGAAAGAGACAGTGATATTAAAAAAACCAAAAAGTATCAATAAAATATTTTAAAAGGTAATATTAACTAATATTATATACACTGATAAACTACACCTACAACTGTCCATTTCAAAACAAGAAAATCAATGAGAATAATGATATACTTAATACTACATTATTCAAACGGAGGAAATGGAACAACTGTGCAATCCCCTTAAAAGTAAGCAACTACAGCTAACATTTAGCATGATGAATGCATTTCAATGAAGTACAACAGATACAGGTAAAATCACTATGTCAAAACTACAAAGAACTTAAATTCTTCTGATGTCTTGAAATTTGATCTTATCTATTATTATTCCTAAGACCCAGTTGTCCTCTGGGGCTTTTAGCACCATTTATACTATACAGATATACAGATATACAGATATATATATATATATATATATATATATATATACACACAGTTTTGACCTGTAGCATAAGCACTTCCTTTAAGGTAAATATGGTTATAAAAAAAGCAGAGATGTCTAAATATCAATCAGAAAAGATGTTTACCTGAATCTGTGCTCTATTTCCTGCAGTGATATTAGACACAGTCCAGCATGCCTCTTTTCTTATTGATTCTTTTGGACTACTAAGTAAGTGTAAGAGGCAGGGTAACGCAGAGCAATTCAGAATTACCTATAAAAATTTGTAAGTTGAAACAATCTTTAAAATACAAATATTTACAAGTAACTTTTGGGAGTAATAAAATAAGTTAAAACCAATGAGAATATTTTCCACTTGAAAATCAGACTAGCAATTGTTAGTCTGGATAAATAAATAAGGAGTTATATGAATTTTTAAGCTTTCAAGGAAATATCTAAAGAAAGGGTGACAAGAAGATGGGGATAGAGGGGAACGGGACACATAACATGTTGCCAGAGAATGCCAATTATCAATTTCTTGTTGAGACAAAAAATTCAGATCATCAAGGGTCTTTGGAAGACTCTCAGATTTAGAAAAGCTGACAATATCTGCAATAAGCATCTCAGATTTGGAAAAGATCTGAGAGAATCTGCCTTAAGTCTCTACCCTTACCTCTTCTGTTTTAACAACTGAGAAGACTCTACACGGGAGATAAAAGCAGAGGTATTCACACCAACATTCTAACAATGGGACTAACAATCTACATGCTTTAACCTTGCTACTGCTGCTCTAAGACTTGTGATTCAAAACCACTGAGGCAGCATAGAAGAGATGAGGTAGTGGCATTGACTCTGGAGTCAAAAAACCTAGGTTCAAATCTCACCTTTGCTCCTTACTACCTATTACAATCTTAGACAAGGCACTTTTCCTAGCTTAGTCCTAGCTCTAACACAAAGTGTTTCCCAATCTCTCCAGTCCCAATCCTTTTCCTTTGCTGAACTACTACAGATCTAACTGGTTAGATAACACATATATGATGATATGTTTATATTCTGTAATGCTACTATTGAGTGTGTATACTCCTCCCATATTCATATTTAAATGTTCCTTCCCTTGAGGACTGGGACAGCATCTTATATCTCTACATAACTCCAAAACATAATACAGTGACTAAAAGAGTAAACGCCCAACAAATATTTAATCATGTCACCAAGAGTACATTTATTTACACATGGAAAGATTGATATGAATAGGATATGCTTGAAGGAACCATCAGTATGAAATAAGTAACTTTGTAATTTGTAACACATTCAACTATACATTCTACTGTCATTTAAAGAGACTTACTGAAATCTAAACTCACCTGTGTTTGAATGTCATCACCTGTCACAATATTACCAACAGCTCTTAATGCGGGTGATACCACTTTATAATCATTGTGCCTGAAGACAATAAAAAAATTGTTAACACGTAAAAAACATGTAACATTTCTGAAATACAGCTACCATGTTTCCCCGATAATAAGACACTGTCTTATTATATTTTTTTTTTTTTGGAAAGAAAAACACCAGAGGGCTTATTTTCAGGGGAGGGCTTATGTTGTCCTGCCTTAGCTCTCCTCCACAGCACTGCTCTCAATGGCGCCAGCAAGCAAATCACTGGGGAAGAACAGGATGACACGCTCACTGCTGCAGCTCTGATTGGATGCAGCTCGGAGTGCGGTGTGCGTTTCACGGGGGGGGGGACCGTGCATACAGAGGGTACCATAATGTAGCATGTAGCGCAGGGGATCACCTTCACTACAGTAGCAATCTCAATAGGGCTTATTTTCGGGGGAGGGCTGATTTTAGAGGAATCTTACACAGTAAGGGGAGGGCTTATTTTCGGGATAGGTCATTATCGGGGAAACACGGTACATAAAAGATTTTATTTTCCTAAGCAAGAGCTGTTTGTCTCTCTTAAAAAGTAAACACTAGCAATAAATTTGATAGCTGTAATCCATTAATATTGAATTGTTTACAATACATGGAAATCCACGCTTTAGTAGGTAAATGATAGAAATGATCCTTTAAATATGATTAAAAGTCCTTAAAAGGAAGGTAGAAACCTTGTCTTAAACAAATATCCCACTTCTGCCCCCAAGTCCCCACTCTTGCCTGAGTACAAGATTAAGTGCCTAACACCTGCCATACACTGAGTTAGGAGGCTAGGGATCTAAAGACAAAATAAAAACAGATTATGCTCTTAAGAAGCCTACATTCTAGTGGGGGCAAACAACATGTACATGGATAAATAAATAGAAATTATATATTAAGTGAATATAGCAATCGGAAGGCCAAGGAAAAATATTAGTAACTAGGGGAATGGTCTCCTATAGAAGGTAGAACTTTAAGCCTAAGAGATAGTTAGGGATTACGTAAGGGGGAGATTTTGAAGAGCACTCCAGGTATGGACCTGTAGGAACCTAGAAGTTTGTGAGATCCGTCTGGAAAGACAGACGAGAGCTGGCTTGTAAGTAGTTTTAAATGTCCAACAAGGGGGGTTTTACTTAATCCTGGAGGAAATAATAAGCCAATGAATCTTTTTGAGAAGATTAACATGGCCAGACTTATCAACTTGGCATTTTAAGGCTGATCGATTAGAAGGTATCCCTCTACAGAAGAGGGGCAGGACATGTATTATAATTCAGCAAAAAGAAAGTTGAGGGGCTCTAGTGAGACAGGAAGACCAGAAGAGAGAACTGTCACAAAAGCCGAGGAAGAAGAGTTATCGAGGAGCGGGTGGTCAAAAATGTCAAACATGCAGAGAGGTTAACAAAGATGAGGGAAGGAACCAGTAGCTAAAGACCAATAATTAGTGAATGAAAGGTGATGACTGAAGATATGGTGTGACCAGAGCTCATGCTGAGGATGAAGAGCAGGTTTAGTTGGCAGTACCAGATCTCAAACTATACTACACAGCAGTAATCATCAAAATAGAAAAGCTGACCAATGGAGTAGATATGGTACACAAGATACAGACGCAACAGAACAGAGTAGCAGTGTTTAAAAAACCTAAGGACAGAAATTACTGGGCCAAGAACTCACTCTCTGACAAAAAATGATGGAAAAATTACAAAGTAGTCTCAACTAAATTGGGTTGGCACTGTCAAAAAAAAGTTAGCTCTGCCAGTGCTCTGAGTTTGGTGTTCTAGTTCTGAGTGGGGTTGCCTGGAAGGGAGGTCAATGGCAAGAGTCAAAATAAGGGCAGTATTAGATGCCAGATAGTATTTTGGGGGTTGGGGCAGGGAGGAAGGGGGAATGAGCAGAATGGCAGAGTAAGCAAAGGCTAGGGCTTCCACTCACAGTTAACAATGACACTTTTATAAAACATTTTCAATTAATCTGTGAATCTATTTCAACAACTTTCTTAAAGAATCTATGCCTAGGGGGCAGAGCCAAGATGCTGGAGTAGAAGCACGACCTTCCCATGGCTCCAGCTTCCACCCTCCCCAATCCATGTAAAAAGGGGACTCTAAACAAACTTTGGAGCTGCAGAACCCACAAGATGACACAGAGAGGCTAACCTCCCACTGAGGACAGCCTGGCAGGCCAGCAGGAATCCAGCACAGCGCTCTGGGAGCTGAGCCCAGCCCCATGCCGAGGCTTTAGCCCCAGGGCAGGCCTAACCAGCCACTGGGAAGAGGGACTCCAGATCAGCAGCAGCTGTGGCCGTTTCCAGAATTATCAACACATAGACACAAAGGACAAAGTGAGAGGTCAGCACAGTCTGGACTTTGGGACCAGTAAGTGGGAGTGTGTGGCTTTTACCCCCAGGGCGAAAAGCCGCTGAGACACTGGCACAGCCAGCCAGTGCCACATGGCGGCTTCAGCTCTTGGCCTGCAGAGTGTAGGGGGACCAAGCACCAGTCTGAGGGGTAATCGCTCTTGCTTTAACCTGCTTGGATCTGGATTGCAGTCTAGGGTGGAGGTTCTGGGGTGTGTGTCCAGCTTGCCAGAGTGGAGACCTCAGAGAGGGCACCCACCTAATACCTCTGGCAGCTGACAAAACCCCAGTGTTTGGGACGAAAGCTCCCCTGTCTTGTGGCAGACTCCTACTGTGGCAAAAAGCCCAAAAGTCAAGTAATTCAGTGGCAAAATGAATAGGCAAAGGAAACAAAGCAGACAGAAGATTCCAACAATACACTCCTATTTTGGGGACAAAAAGGAGCAAAGCATGGAACAGGAGGAAAACAGTGAAGTCTGAACTCCTGCACCAAAAGCTTCAAAGGAAAATACAAGCTGGTTACAGGCCACAGAGGACCTTAAGAAAGATTTTGAAAACCAAATAAGAGAAGTGGAGGAAAAACTGGGAAGAGAAATGAGAACAATGCAAGAAAATTATGAAATGAGAGTCAACAGCCTGAGGAAAATAATACCTTAAAAAACAGAATGACTCAAATGGCAAAGGAGGCCCAAAAAGGCAATGAGGAGAAGAATGCCTTAAAAAGCCAAATCTGCCAGATGGAAAAAGAATCTCAAAAGCTCACTGAGGAGAATCATTGCTTCAGAATTAGATTGAAGCAAATGGAAGCTAATGACTTTATGAGAAATCAAGATGCTGTTAAACAGATCCAAACAAATGAAAGAATAGAAGGCAATGTGAAATATCTCATGGGAAAAACCACTGACCTGGAAAATAGATCCAGGAGAGATAATTTAAAAATTATTGGACTGCCTGAAAGCCATGACCAAAGTAAGAACCTAGAAATCATCCTCCAGGAAGTTCTCAAGGAAAACTGCCCTGATGTTTTAGTACCAGAGGGCAAAATACAGGTTGAAAGAATCCACCAATCATCTCCTGAAAAAGATCCCAAAAAGAAAACTCCTAGGAATATAATAGCCAGGTTCCGGAATTCCCAGATTAAGGAGAGAATATTACAAGCAGCCAGGAAGAAACAATTTGAATATTGTGGAAACACAATCAGGATAACCCAGGATCTGGCAGCTTCTACACTGATGGATCGAAGGGCTTGGAATATGATATTCCGGAGGGCAAAGGAGCTGGGATTAAAACCAAGAGTCACCTACCCAGCAAAACTGAGTATCATGTTTCAGGGGAAAATATGGTCATTCAGTGGAATAGAGGACTTTCAAGCATTCTTGCTGAAAAAACCAGAGTTGAATAGAAAATCTGACATTCAGATACAAGAAGCAAGAGAAGTATGAGAAGGTAAACAGGGAAAAGGAATCATAAGGAACTTATCAAAGCTGAACTATTAACATTCCTACATGGAAAAAACAATAATTGTAACTTATGAAACTTTTCTCAGTAGTTGAAGGGATTAGAAATATATATATTTGTCTATATATAAGGGTATATGAGCATATGAATACATATGTGAATGTGTGTGTATATATGTTTACAGGTATACATAGATAGAGGGCACAGGACCAATTTAACAGGAAGGAATGATACTTAAAAGGTGAAATTAAGAGGTGAGAGGAATATAATGAGAGAAGAGTAAACTATCTCATACAGAAGAAGCAAGGGAAAATGGTTACAATGGAGGGGAAGAATAGGAAGGCAAAAGGGAATGGGTCAACCTTATTCCCATTGAATTTGGCTTGAGAAGGGAGTGAAATACACACTAAATAGGGTATCTCACCCTCCAAGAGAACAGGGGGGAAGGGGATGAGAGGGGGGATGATAGAAGGGAGGGTAGGCTGGAGGGGAGGGAAGTTAGAAGCACTCACTTTTGAAAACAGATGGGATCAAAGTAGAGAATAGAACAAGTGGGAGGTGGGATAGAAGGGAGGGAAATATAGTCAGTCTTTTACAGTATATCTACTATGTTATTGTTTTGCATTAGCCACACATGTACAACCTATACTGAACTGCGTATCTTCCCAGTAAGAGTGGGTGACAAGGAAGGAAGGGAATGAATCTGGAATTGAAAGTTTTAAAATCAAATATTCAAATATATATATAATATATATTTATATATATACACTATTATTAATACCATCTTACATGTAATCAGGAAATAAGATATACAGGCACTGAGGCATAGAGATCCACTGGAAAAGTAGAAAGGGGTATGGGAGAAAATATGGGAAAGAGCAGATTGGAGGAGGGGATATCCTGTGGGACTGCTATTTTGGGGCAGTGGGTAGGGGAAAAATGGGGAGAAAATCTGTAACTCAAAATCTGGCAGAAACAAATGATGTAAATCAAAAGTTAATAAAGCATTAAAAAAAAGAAAGTAATAAAATAAATTGAAGCAGAAAATGATCAAACAAACAAACGAAAAAAGAATCTATGCCTAGGTCTCATCATCCAAACTTCAGGGGTTATCTATTGTCTTACTTAATAAAGTTCAAACTTTTCTGCCTAACATTTTAAGTTCTCCACAATATGGTACTCACACAGTCATTGAGGTGGAACAATGGATAGAGCTTAGGAGTCAGGAATAGCTGGATTGGAATCTCATGTTTCTAGCTGTGTGACTAACCCTGAGCAAGTCACTTAACCCTGTTTGCCTCAGTTTCCTTATCTGTAAAATGAGCTGGAGAAGGAAATGGCAAACTTGGCAAAGTATCTTTGCCAAAAAAAAAACACAAATAGGGTCATGAAAAGTTGGACATGACTGAAAAGACCGAACAACTACAAATTATTTACATAACTAGTCAATGAAGATGAAAATTTTATTGAGTATATCCAAAGATGCATTTCTTTCATTTGGATCTACATATTTTGTGAGGTGCTTGCTGTCTTTCAGCTAAGACAGTCATTAAAACTAAGTATTCAAAATAAACTGAACAAGTCTTTCAAATTACTATATCACAAAGTTTTAATCCAAGATTTTTTAAAATATGAAGCATACTTAATTATATTACTCTAAAAAAAGTTTATGTTTTAATGAGAAATAGTTTGGTATGAACAAGAAAACTCAAAGTGTTGCATTTTTATTTCAACTTTCAATTTCTATTTTTGTGTTTATTTTATAATATAGAACTAGTATACATATATTTAAATGTAATCTTATCATTAATATTATTATTCATGCTCAAAATTTTTTTACTAATAAGTTTTTGTGATCAAAAATATTTAGAGACCAAAGACAGAGTGCTACACTTCTCAAAAGAACCTGAGTTTAAATTCATACACTTATTAGTTGCACAAGTGAGTCACAACCTCTCTTGGCCCATTTCCTTATTTTACAAATAAAAAAAAGCACCTAC
Source organism: Petaurus breviceps papuanus (assembly GCF_028583685.1). Lineage (NCBI taxonomy): Eukaryota > Metazoa > Chordata > Mammalia > Diprotodontia > Petauridae > Petaurus > Petaurus breviceps. The sequence goes on from NW_027187391.1 coordinate 33,769,609, forward strand.
CTCAAAGGGCTACTCTAAAGGTCAAATTAAATAATACATGTATTAAGCACTTTGTAAATCTCAAACTGCTACATAAATCTGAGCTATAATTATTATCATTAGACCTATAGCAAGGGCTAAATTTAATATATAATTTACATTTCTTAATCATAGAATCATACTTACATCAAAAGTTCCACCAATCTTCTACAGACTCCAGAGTCAATGACTGCTTGGATTTTGTCATTGGGTCCATCAGAAAGATAAGAAAGGGCCCAACAAGCATCTGCTAATACATCTGGGTCACTGCTAAACAATAATCTTGATAAAACATTTAAGCAAGGTGATACCTGGAGGAAAAAAAAGACCAAGAAGTTTAAATATTCCTTTGATACTACAGTATTTCAGAGATGGAAGGGTTCTTGGTGGCCATCTAAGCCAAGCCATTAACTGAAAAAGAATCCCAGCCACAACATTACTAATAAGTAGTCCTCCAGTTTTTGCTTAAAGACCAGGGGGAAAGGAAAAAGTAGGTGAGTGGGTGGGTGGGCATGGGAGTGAAAAACTTACAACCTGCTGAGGTAGCCCATTCTACTTCTCAATAGCTCTCATTATTATCAAGATTCTTCTCAAATCAAGCCTAAATTTGTCTCTGTAACTTCCTATTATTAAACAGAGTTTAAGTCTCTGAAACCAAGCAAAGTCTAACTTCTCTTCCTTCTGAAGTAACTTCAAATTATTGAAAACAGGCATCACATTCTCCCCTTCCTCATCTCTTTTCCAGGCTAACCATCCCTGGTTCTTTCATCCAATTCTCATGTCATTAATTCCAGACCTTTCACCATCTTAAATGCCTTAATCAGGGTACTTTTCAGATTATTAATCTCTTTACCTAAAATGTAGTGCCTAGAATTCAACAATACTCTAGGATTGGTCTAACCATGGCAAAATACAATTACATTAACACTTCCTTGCAGTTATATGCCATTAAATTCTAAACTAACATTTACACACACGCACACACCCCCCCCAAAATAGATCATTTACTCCTGAAACCTATACTCAGGTTTAGTACTAGTAGGAAAAATATGGTTTTCAGCTATGCAGCCTCCCCCAGTCAATTTCAAACTCATACAATATCATTTTTCCTTCTTCTGACTGACAATAGCATTGACCCCAATAATTTAAATGTGAAGAGGAAAAAAAACTTGTCTTCAAGAGGTCTGTCGTTTTGTTAAATGTCAGAATATTCAGCAATGTTATTCTACTGTACAATATTGGTAACACACTTAAAAAAAATCAGAACGAGAACAGAGGAATACAGATTAGGACTGGTGTGAAGTAGCAGGAATAATGGACACAGCACTGGAATAAGAGTCAAAATGTTGACACTGGCTCTGTGATCTTAGCAATTCAAGTTCCCATTCGAAGCCTCAATTTCCTTACTTCTAACATGAGAAGAATGGAAGTCCTGTTCATTACCTTCAATCTCTCACACTGTCTCTTAAAGTTCAAGATATATTTATCAATTTGTCTAAGTCAGTCATACCTTGCTGAAGTCTGGAGGTGGGTTTTTGCCTCTACATAAATTTGAAAGAGCCCATACAGCATTTCGAGTTGTTGTGAGCCTGTTTGAATTTGTCAGTAATCTGGCAAGAAAAGCAAAAAAGGAATTGTCCCCTTTAACAATAATTCTCAAATACATTTGGGGGGGAGGGAGAGGGAGATTTAAATTGTTTCTGAGAAAATGACTCAATCACTGATCAACAAACATTTAGTAAAAGCCTAGCAGGTACACTCTTGTCCTTGGTGCTAAGGATATAAGTAAAAAGAACCGAACAATCTCTACTTGCAACTACCTTACAAGACCTTTTGAAACACAAAATTATTTTAGTTCTAATTTGTGTAGGTTTTGAAAGGTTGATAATGAAAATCATAAAGTACATTTAAACTAAAGTGCTGATTACTTAAAGCAATCCTGAATTCTGAATAAGTGAATGTTTAGAATGCAACATTACCTTTAGTCATAACAACAAACATCCAGTCATAGCCATGGCCTTAAAGAAATTAGTGCAAGGAAAAAGTAAAACAGAAACTGACGTTTAAAAGACTGCCCTATGTCCTTTTCAGTTGGTTTGATTTGAACCTGACACATGGAAAATATATATGTCTGTCTTTTCTAAACCTGATATATGAAAAGTAAAAGGGCCTGGGAAACTGAATTTGGCAATATGCAAATTGTAGGAATTAAAAGTAAAACTGAGTTTCTATGGACCAAGTGACTTCAACAAAACAAATGACAAAACTAGAAAAGTCTCATACTTTAAACAGAATATGAGGGGAAAGCACCTGGCCTTTATCTAAAGTGGTTCTTGTTTCATTTTACAAGGATTCTCTACTTTCTGGATTCTGTCAAGTAATTTATGATGAACACAGTAAAGATTATAATTAAAAGATGCCTTTTGTTCTACAAGATGTTTTCTTTCTACAGGGTTTTCTTGAAATAGGATAAAAAGGCATATAACCTTTTATGCCATTATCAAGAAATCATAAAAAACTTTTCAACATCTAACACAAATAGTACACACCAAATAAAGGCACATAAAAATGCATTTAATGTTAAATTCATAATCAATAACAGCATAATAATATGACATCACATAAAAGCTACTATGGTAGAGTAAAAATGTTAAGTACCCAATTACATTGCTTTTTCTACCTAAATGTCTTTACACTATAATTTTCCTATGGTGTTTTTGTTACGAGGTTTATTATATAATAGCCAGTTCTTGAAAATCTACAAGGATCTCTCCTTTCTTTGAATTCCAATTATGGTCAACTGTGCAGTATAGCACTTAGTCTGTGAACTTCTGGCTTATTAAAACAATTAATCATTCTATAAAACACTATGAGTCTTGACCACAGAAAGGATCATAGATGAATTTACCTTTAAGAGGCAGGTCCCTAGAATTCCCTCTTCCTATTTTGTTCCATTAAACACAAGACAACACCAACATTCCTGCTCAACTCACAATCTTAATTTCCTGCCACTAAATGATCCTGGCTTCTTTAAGCAACGAAGAAGTTTTAGTAAGAAAGAAGAGATGGGTCTTTATAAAAAGGCAGTAAGGTAAATCAACTAAGTTGAGGGGAAAACCAATATATCTTTCTACACAGTGTCTGCCACACAGTGGGCCCTTGTTAAGCTTTTTGAGTACAAAACACATGACACTATATAGAAAAATAGAAAATTTTTTAAATAATTATCAATAAAATGTAGTGTGGCTTAGTGGTTTTTAATAGGACAATTTAAATTCATTTTTCAAATAATCAACTTGGCAGGAAATTAAGATTATTCCCATAATACTACATAAGATAATCTTCTATAAAACTCAATGTTATTCTTTTTAAATCACTTAAAAGATATACCTTCAAGATGATAAATAAAATTCTGATTTTTAAAGCAGTATCAAAATCTCGTATTTTCATATATCCATATAAAATGTGTGCAAGAATCAAAAGTATACTGCCTATGACTATTTTAATTTAAATATTTAACTAGGCGGTGTGGTATGGCAGAAAAAAACACAAGGCTTTGAAATCTAAAGACCAGGGCTTATGTCCTAGCCTCTGTTAATTGCTGTGTAGCCTTGAAAAAGTTGCACAATGTCTCTCATCAACACATCTGTAAAATGAGAATTATAGTAACTGCTACTGATTCTCAAAAAGGACTGTGACATCAGAAAGGAGATGTCATGACTTGCAAGTGAATAGGATTTTATGTGAGGGAGGGTTGTGCAAAGTCACCAGCCTCATTCTCTCCTCCCGAGTCATCTGGGTCAAGTGGCTAGATATAGATCAGGACAAACAGAGATGGCCCCAGATGCAGTGGGAGGTCTTGGCTTTTTTAAGCTAAGGTCTTTCCTAGGTCTCAGTTTGTCTAAGACAATACCCACTCAGTGATTAAGGCTAGGTAAAACTGAGGTAAAGAATGGCCTCTTTTACCTAGTCAAAAAATAAAATAAAAATTAATCTGGGAGGGGAAGGCTCTCAGTGTTTCTGGTCAAAACACAACAACTTATAGTAACTAATTTATAATAACTACACTCCAAATCTCAGAGTTTGTGAGATTAAATAATGATGTATGTGAAAACAATCTACAACCTGTAAATTGGAATTTAAACATAAGTTTTTTTTTTTCCTCATTTCCTACTTGGCTGTACTCCTCTGGCCTTCTCATCCCACTCCAAGAAGGAATCTCCATCCTAGAAAATTACTTAAGCCCTGTAGTTTCTGCTTCATAAGACCCCCTGCCCCTGGGGCCCCTCCCCTCTGATTGGAGGACAGAGTGAAGGGCTCTTCCAGAACCTCCACCAGAGGAGGGCCCCCTGACCAAACATCTCTTTCATTTCCCACCTAGCTGTATGCCTCTGGATCTCTCCATCATGCCCTGGAAGCAAACACCATCCTTTTCCACACACCTTTTCAGTTTCCCTTTGTGTGTGGTCTTTTATCTAGAACTTTTATTTCAGTAAAGTCACTACTCCTTCACTAAGGGAAAAAGATCACAGATTTAGAGTTGGAAGTGACCTAGAGATAATCTAATCCAATCTCTTCATTTTACAGATGAACAAACTACAGCCCACAGAAGTGAAATGATTTGTCTAAGGTTACACAAGTAGTAAGTAGCACACCTAGGATTTGAACCCAGGTCTCAACTCCAAATCCAAAACTCTTTTCTCAACCTCACATAAGAAAGATGGCTGGCACTGTTATGTCTCATTATGGCACTGGGATTCTCCAAGGTTATTTATTTATATGCCAGCAGAACATAATCTCCAGCAGACTTTTCATGCCCCAAGAAGCTACACAATTTAAAGATATTAATTTCAAATGCATGATAATGAATTCATTTATTTGGGGGGGGGTCAGATCAACTCATGAAAATATCATTAAGATGAGGGGAGGAGAGAGAAAAAAGAGTAGGGGAAATCTGTGCTGTTGGAAGGAGTATCTATAATGAACCATAACACTCTCAAAGACAAATGTTGTAAGTTTTTTTACTTTTTAAAGTAAATTAAAATTATTAAGCAATAACCATTAAAAATTAGCCCCCAATATATAATTTTCATTACTTTGCTTTATTTCAAATGGTAAGAGAACCTAAACACCTAAGTTTAAAAGCATATTTTAAAATAACAAAACAAATTTACTAAAATAAGAAACATGGATTTTCTTTTATAATACATTAGCTCAGCTATAATAAAAACTTAAATAAAATACTTACTCTAAGAGAGGGGGAAGTATTCCACAATTCAAAACAAAATCTCTGCATTCTGCATTGTCACCAGCAATATTACCAAGTGCCCATACTGCCTTAAAAACAGAGTAACAAATTAATTTAGGTTCAAATTTCCGTACTAGCTGCATATTATTAAACCAACTACCTTCCCAACATCCCATCTGACTACTTGAACAAGAAACTCTTAAGAACAGTATTTTAACTAACCTAAGTTTTTTTTTAACTATAAGAATAACCCTGTTGATAAGAGCTACAATAAATGAAATCTTTAAAAGAAAATTATTCCCAAAATGAAAAAATTTTGCTTCTTTACAACTTAATGGACATTTTATCCTGTCATAGCCAAACAGCTTATCCCAGTCTAAATGGATTTAGAGAGGTTAAATACTATTACTATCACCTCAACAATCAACATTCCAATTATCAATACCAAGGATTACCTAATACCCATGTAAGAGACAGTAAGATTATGTGCTTAAAGGAAACAGGAGATGTTAATTAAGTTTTGCACTGCCTTGAACAGACTGTCAGCAGCAGATGATTGCCTGATTTCAGATGACAGGACCAAAAAACAAACAAAAATTCAAAAATAAAGCCTGGCACTAAAAACATTCCATGGATTGTCTATACTTAAATAAAAATTACCTATAATGAGTTTCTTGCCTCAAGTAATTTTCATATTCCAGAAACAAGTATGAAGTAGCGGCTAAAGTCAATATGCATAGTGGCTAGAACAAAGAAGGAGACCTCTATCTTTCAACCTGGTTCTGCCAATAACTCTCTCTCCCCCTTCTTGGGCAAGTTCAATCTCTCTGTGTCTCAAATTTCTTTGTTCAGAAAAACTTATGTAACTGTTATGTTAGCAAGGATTTAAATGACTAGGATGGGTTGATCAAGACCTGGGCAAAAACTGGTTCCAGTTCAAGGTCTGATAATGCATGTGATAACTTAAGTGAAACTGTGAAGGCCATTCTTCTGTTCTCCTTCCTAATCCTTGCTTGGTAAGATATATGGCCACTTTTTAGGATTGATGGTTAATTACCTAGGAAATGAAATAAACATTAGGAGGAAAAAACAATGATAAAAAGGAAAAATTAAAGCTACTACCAAAAGATAAAAGATAGGCCCCAGAACCCAAAATAAAAAGTCATGACATAAAAGTTAAATTTTTCTCAGAGTAGAAGTAAGGATTATGTTAATAAATGTTAAAGGTTTATAATGAAGATAAACAGTAACTTAGAATATCTAGGGCTGACATTTAGGGAGAAACAAAGCCTGAGACAAGGGGATAAAAGAAAACTTATTGACTTATTGAATAGGAAGTCATGTATTTCTGGGAGAAGGAAGAATTTTAACTATGTGGTATGAGGCTTGTCTTTTATAGCTATCAACCAGAGCTAAAATACCTAATGTTAGATCTCCTCCAAATAACTCTGCAATCCTGGAAGATCACGAGAGAGGGAAGAAGAGAGGAAGCAACAATAATATCTTACAAGTTATTACAATATAGCTTCCTTACAAGATAAACAAAGATTAAATGAGATGTTAACAGTAACTCAAGGCACAAAAGTTGAGCTTGCCCAACATCATAAAATACAAAGTTAAAGTGAAAACAGTTTTCAGGACTATGATTCCAAGGGTACTGCAAATGTTTTAAACTTATTTTTGACTAATGAAATCCATTTCCAGATTCTTTTCCCTACTTAATGCAAAGCAAGTGATATTTGGCCCTAAAACATGAGTAGCTTTCCTTTAGGTGCTATGCAATAGCTAGTCTCTTTAATCACAATTTCAACTGTTTTTCTATTACTTCTCAAATGAACAGCCTCCATTATTCAATTCATTCATTTTTCTCCAATCTCTTTCTCTATTATTTCTTGCATCAGTCAAAGCTAAGCATCAAAAATGATACTGGGCCTGAAAGGGCAGGCATACTCAAGAATATTAACATTTTTTATACAAGCACCATACTTTTAATATACCATAGCATATACCTTACTTCCCAAGCCCTGTACCCAAAATTCAAGTCACCTACCTGACTTTTAAATGTGACAGTTGAGAAGTCTGAAATATGCTAGGGCTAATGATCTGAATGAAGTACCATGTGGGAAGGTAAACCAGGAGTTGGGAAAGGCAAAAACAGTATAAAGCATGCAAGTTATTAACTGGAAACTATGCATAGCAGGGAAAGAGAAAATATTGTGATTCAAGAAACCATATTATTTATTTGTAAAGGCATGGCTGAAAAAATATAATAATAGTATATAAAATCAATCTAATTTTGGAATCTTCAAAAAATGGGGATATCATAAAATCTAAGAACTGGGACTTTAGAGACCTAGTTCATCCACTGACCCAGCACATCAAGGATGACCTTACAGCTTTTGCTTGAATACCTACAATGAGGCTAATTACCTCACTTTGCAGTCCATTCTATAGACGAATGGCCCAAAATATAGAGTTGTTTCTTAAGCTGAAATCTCCCTCTCTGTAGCTTAAATCAATTAGTCCTAGTTCTGCCTTCTGTTTCACATTCTTTGTGATGATTCTTCAAATCAGTGTAGATAACTATTAACGTCTCTTAAGTCTTCTTTGGACAAAGCACCCCTCAGTTCCTTCTATGCTTTCTAAGATTATTTTCTAACTTCTTACCATCACCACTTCTATCTGCAAGTAAATCCATTAGAAAAAAAATGAGGTTATGGGAAAAAAAAATAGCTACAAAGATGGTGTTAGAGAATGGAATTTTGCTTTCTGTATCAATGCTTATATAGAGAGAAAAGAGAGATAGTCTATGAGCCACAAATGTACTACATATGAGAAAGATGGAAGAATGCATCTCTCTAGGCATTTGCTAACCTTATCAGTAAAGGCTTTAAATTGAAAATAGAGAAGGGAGAAAAAAACTACCCAAAAACATTTGCTAAATCAACTACCAAAAAGAAGAGAAAGTATGACATAGAAAGAATAGTAGAAGTACTCATGTAAAGAACAGATATAGGAATGTCAAAAACAATTACCTACATGTCTATGTCTATATGCCAATATTATCAACAATACATCTTCTGAATAGTCAAGAAATCTTGGGGGTCTTACTGATAAATATTTATAAATAAATCACACAGACTTGGCAGAATGGAATTTATGACTCAAAAAAAAAAAGATAGCTCAAGTAGATGGGTGCTAGAATTGTACTACGCATCAATAAACTCTAATCAGGGATTTCAATGGTCTTGCTAATTTCTCTGCCAGTTCATATCATGCCACTTCAGACCACTACTGGGGTGGGGAACCTGTGGCCTTCTAGGTCCTTGGGTGCAGCCTTTGGATTGAGTACAAGTTTTACAGAACAAATCCTTTTATTAAGGCAATTTATTAAGGGGATTTGTTCTGTGAAGGCCATATGTGGCCTCAAGGCCATGGGTTTCCCATTCCTGAATCTTCTCTGTATCTTTCTATAAATCCTTCCCCAAAAATACATACATTACAATGGAGAATGTCCTCTGTACTCCTAATTATTTCTTGGTTACCAGTAAGCACTCCAATTTTTATTTCTTGTCACATGCCTGGCCAATCTCCTTGTCTGATCATTCACATCCTTATTAATATCTTTTAACTTCACTTATTGCAATCAAGTCATTAATGGTAATGTGCTTCAGTCTACCATTACTATGTAATTTCATTGTCTTTTAGATCACCTATAATTCTGATTTTCCTTGACAGCATTGTCATTATTTGCATAATTTACAACTACTATCACTAAAAGGATATTGGTAATTAAAGGGGAAATTTGTAAAAGTACTGCATAAATTCCTAATTGCAATTTTTCCTGATTTTCTGTCATTTAAATGTGAATCTAGCTCAAAATCCATGATTACTTAGAATCATAAATGTGTATCCAACTATGTCAATATGAGCAGTATGTGGTTTTTTTCATCCATGCTCTTTTCAGAAGTTAATTAAATCAATCTCTTTTCAAAGATGATAAATTTTACTGAAGAACCACTATAGGGTTCCAGGACTAGATACAATCAGTATGTCATCCACAAAGAAGAGTTCTCAGAGAACTCTGCCAGAGAAGGAAGCATCTGAACTCCATGCAGGAAATCTTTCATAATACTGGCAAACACCTTAACTGGGCATACTTCTTACTTACACCTCACTTAATATGTTTTCAATAGAATATTTGGTCAAATTATGTCACAGAATAACTATTTATTGTGTGGAAGACTCACTATTGAGAGAAACCTTTAACATATTTTGTTGAGTAAAATGTTTTTCTTTTTGTTTTTTGGGGGGGGGACCAACTGCACATAACAAGGTTTTATGTCTACACGTTCCTGTCACTTACATGATTATAAAGATGTAGTTTGATATAAAAAAATTGTTTGTGAAAGCCTACCTGCTACCTTCTCATGTTTTTATAAAGGATTCTCTTGACAAATGCTAAAACCATTAAAGTTTATTATGAGAAATAGGTATGTCGGTTTAGTATTTCTCAGTTGCCTTTTGTGTACACGTTTAAAAAATTACTATCTGTAAACTTTTTCTTTCTTTTGGAATCTCCCATCTTGGGAACGTAATTTTAAATTGCTGAACAAATGAATAATTATGTTCCCTTGAGATAATACAGTACAGTGGAAAGAACTTGACTTTGGAGTAAGAAGGCCAGGGTTCAAATACTGGTTCTGTAATTGAGTATTTGTGTGATTGTGGCCAGGATTCTTCACTTCTCTGGGCCTCAGTTTCTTCATTTCTAAAATAGCAGAGGTTAGCCTAAATGACCCCTAAGGCCTCCCCTAGCTCTAAATCTATAAGCCTGCTATCTCCAGCAGATTTCTTCTTTGACTAGGTACAGCCATTCTTCCCAACTTCATGGTCCCAAATGCTACTGCCACTTCCTCACTCATTACATTTACTACTGAATTTGTAGAATCCAATTGAAGTAATTCAACTATTGTCAGTGATGCTCTTATAGGAACATTAGCAGATATAATCCATTTCACATCCATTTGCTGCTCTCATTCCTGGTTTCATCTACAAATGTCCTCAAAAGGGTCTGGCTTAGCTGGTTCTCACACCAAGCTTTCTGCAGGCTCATTTTCCCCTGAAGAGCTTTTTAGCTTTTTGTGAGGTGATACAGCTTGCAGTATTCCATCCTCCTCCTCCTCCATGTTCTGAAAATTAGCTTGTATTCTAAAAACAATGTTGCCCTTGGCTACTACGTTGCTCCACTTGGTAAGAGCAAATTGTCTACTACCTGAGGCAGTTTTTGGGCTCGTTCTGTCTCCTTCTTGTAGTGACCATTTTGCAAGAGTTAAACTTCACTAAGAAGTGGTGAGAGATTCAATGTCTTTACTTTTGTTCATTTCCCATATTTTGGAACTGACAGATTGTTTAAATTGTAGAAACTACTGCCTGCAGGCTCTTCTTATGCTTATCCTTTCTTCTGATTTGGTACAGGTTTTGAGTTTTGTTCTAACCAGCCAATGATCTGAGTGTACAGAGACATCTGAAATGACACTCAAATCAGCAACTAGTCATTCTGTCTGCTAAGATAAAAATCAATTTCATGTTTTGCTGTATGTTTTTGTTGCTCACCATATCCAGGGCCTGCAGACTTTCTTCTTGAACAAAGTATTCATGATGTACTGGTATAAGACAAGCCTTCGGTCTCTTTCATTTCTTGATCCCAAACTGTATTTTCCAACATAGTTTTTCACTGTCCTCCCCTGTGCCCACCTTCAACAAGTCATTCAGTATTAATGTAGATGCTGACTTAGTTTGAAGGATCTTATCAAGTTCTTCATCCTCTGCAACAGATCATATATCATAGATTTAGAGCTGGAAGGGACCTTAGGAATCAAGTTCAACCCCCTCATTTTTTTGAGTGAGGAAACTAAGACCCAGAGAGATTAAGTGGGCAATTAAGTTGCAGATCCAGTATTCAAACCCAAATCTTCTGACCCTAAATTCAGTGCCCTACACTATGCTATAAACAGGAACTACTTCATGGTGCCTTGTTTTCTTATGATCATCACAGACAGTAAGGTGACCAGGTATCCTACTGAAATGTTTCTTACTGCCTGTAAGTGCATGATGAAATTAACTCCTTTACTTGTAAGAACTTAAGAAACTCCTTTGCATTTAATTGTAATTTCTTTGTGTTTTCTGATTTTGTTTACAGAGAAGCCATCAATATGGATGTGATTCAGTTCCTCTAGTAGTGTCCACCTGCTCACTGTACAAAGTTTGTAAATTAAGAATACTAACAGGTACATGAATGTTTACCAATGTTAACTTTTTAATTCATTTTTCTGCTACCATCAGTGCAGAAGCAAAAGGAAATAACACTGGAAAGAGGGGTTTTTTTAATTTATTTTTCATGGGGTACTATGACCAAAAAGTTTCACCAACTAGTAACCACTTTTTGGGTAATGATCTTCTGTACTGGTCCTTGGATAGTAGATACTCTATCATTGTGTCTCTAAGTTGTAGCTTTTCAGGATAAACAGAACCTATCTAAACTAGTACTCTTCTGGTATAACCTTCTAGAACTAGGGCTCACCATCACACAAATGAGTGACACTTTTTAGAGCACTTAGAAAAAGCATAAATGAAAAAGCATTTACTATGTACCAAATACCATGCTAAGAGCTGGGGATCCAAATGAAAAAAGCAAAATAACCCCTGCTCTCAAGCAGCTCATACTCTAATTGAGGGAGGCAACATACATAAGAGAGCTCAACTGAAGCAGTCAACAGAAAGGCCTAAAATGGCAAGGTCCAACAGTCCATAAGGTATATAGGTAGGTCAAATGGCAAGGCCTGCGAGTCTGCAGGGTATAGAGGCAAAACAGATAATAAGGCCCAGAGGACCTCAGGAAGCAGAAGCAGGACAGATGATTAGGCCTTGTGGTCTTCCTCACCAGAAGAATTGCAGTTGCTAACTCCCAGGTTATCCAAATGGTATGAATATTTATGTTGATCTTCCTGCTCAGCCACTCTAGATGGGATCTGGGTAGCAGGGGAAGGGAAGAAGAAAGAAAAAGGCACCCTTACCTGGCTGCCCTATGGGATGGACAGTGGGAAAATGGGAGTACATGGAAGAGAAAGTTAATTTATACTTAAAACTGGGGTCATCTACAAAGAAATGATAATTAAACTCATAGGAGTAGATGAGGTCACTGAAAAAGAGATATGTAAGTTCTCTTTGGAACACCCAAAAAAGGAGTTGGTCGGTGAAATAGAAATAACCAATTCCTCCCATCCACTCCAGTAGATGGTTTGCTCACTTAATCACTGCCCCTCATTTCTCTTTCATCTCTCTCTATTGACCAGTTTCTTCTCTGCTACCTTCAAACATGCCTAAGTATCCTCCATTCTTAAAGCAACAGACTCTCTCATCTATTTAAGCCACCCACTGCCCTATATCTTATCCTCGCTTTCTCAAACTCAAAGCTGTCTACATTTTTTCCCTCAAATTCATCTCTCTCACTCCCTCTTCAATCCCCTCCATTATAGCATCACTCAACTGAAACTACATTCTCTAAAGTTTCCAATGGTCTCTTAACTGTATAATGTGATGCTCTTCTCTCAGTTCTTTCTTCCTGACCTCTCTAATATTTAACAAACATTCTTTTCCTGATACTCTTTCCTCTCTAGTTTTTTATGCAACTAATCTTTCCTGGTTCTCTCCCTGTCTAACCTCTCCCTGTCTAACCTTTGTTGACTCATCAACCATATTATGCTTCCTAACTGCTAAGTGTATCACCAAGGTTTTGTCCTAAGCCCCCTATTCTCCTCTCTGTGTACATTCTCTTGGTGATTTCATCAACTCAGATGGCCTTATCAGAAATATGCAGACAACATGCAGATTGATATATCCAGTCCCAATTAGCTCCCCTGAATTCCAATACTGTACCACCAACCGCTAATTGGGCATGTCAAACTGGATGTCCCACAAACAGCTCAAACTGAAGTATATCCAAAACAGAACTCATTTTTTCCCAAAATTTTCCCAAAATGACCTACCCACAAGTCTCCCAGGCTTAAATACCACTCTCACTACTCATTCCTGAACACTATTCTCACTACTCATTCTCCACCCCACATATCCAATTATTTGCCAGATTTTTCCATTTCTACCTCCACAGCATTCAATGCATATGACTCCTTTACTCACATAGGAACTCCCTTAGTTAAGGCCCTCATTATCAGCCACCTGGACTACTGCAGTGACCTCCTAATTGGTCTATTTGCCCCTTTTCTCCAGTCTCCCCTAAACTCTGCTTGAAACAGCCCTACCAAAGTGATTTTCCTTAAACATAGATGTGACCATGTCACTTTCCTGCTCAAGTAAACTCCAGTGGCTCTCTAATGCCTTTAGTATAAAATACAAACTCCTCTGTTTGATTTTAAGTCCTTTATAACCTGATCCCACCCTACCTTTCAAGTCTCATTATATATTACTCCCCTCCTTTTTGCACTCCATTTCAGACAACATAGGCTTCTCTATCTGTCCCACATGGGACACTTATCTCCCACTTCCCTATCTTTGCTAGCCCTCATGCCCAGAATGCATTCCTTATTTCTGCTTCACAGAACCCCTACTTCCTTGATTCAGTTCAACTATCACCACTTTCCTGGTCTCCCAAACAATATGCCCTACACATCCTTAACTACCATATACTTAATAAGTATATTCTTACGTATTCTGTACATTCTTACATGGGGATTATGTTGTCTATTGAAGCAAAAGCTCCTAAGTTTCCTTTTCTTTTGTCTTTGTATACCCAGTACCATAGTATAGTGCCTAACAGAGTAGTAGACAAAATTCATAAATGTTTGTTGACTGATAGGGAAAGGCAGCTACACAGCACAGTGAATAGAGTGCTGGGCATGGAGTTTAGAAGACTCCTCTTTCTGAGTTCAAATCTGGCCTCAGACACTATGTGTGTCCGTAGGCAAGTCACTTAACCCTGTTTGCCTCAGTTTCCTCATGCGTAAAATGAGCTAGAGAAGGAAATGGCAAACTACTCCAGTATCTTTGCTAAGAAAACCACAAATGGGATCAAAGTTGGACACAACTGAAACAATCGAACAACAACAACAAAAGGGAATGCTGGCTATAGTCTAATGACAACAATCATACTTAGAAGAACAGATTTTTTTTAAAGTTTAGTACAGTATTTTGAACTACAATTCCAAGAAAGGAAGTCTTCTTAAGAGGGAAAGGAAGCTTTAAAGTAACTCAGATAGGGAAGAAAGGGAGGATGTATCTAAAGAGGCTGATAGGATTTTGTGACCTCAGAAAGATGAAAACAAGGAAATACAACCAAGGAAAAATTCAGGAGAACAACAATGTCAGAACGTAGGAATAATGTCAGGGAGGGTCAGTCTAAGTAGAAGCAATGCTAAGGTATTTTAGCTACATTAGGACCAAGAAAAAAAAAAGGAATAGGTGGATAAAATGAGCGTATAAGAAAAAGAAAGCAAAACTCAACTACTTTGTTTCTGTCTCCTCTATCAAGGAGAAATAGCCTGATATCAAGATAGAATAAAAAAGATATGGATACTGAAACTGAAGATAATAAAAAGATAGTAAAAGAGCTCCTAGTTATATTCCTTGTATCCAACTCATATGGTTAAGATATCCCTGACTTGATCCTCCAGGTATGTCACACCCTACCTTAGAATTGGAGATGGTGGAAACTTCAAAGAGACAAGTGCCCACCTAGGGATGCCAATATGACTGATGAGGGTCAGTCTGAGTTGCAGCAAGACGTCTCAAAAGAATTTCAATGACTCAGGCTGACTCCAACCCAGTTAGAAAGATTTATTATGTGTTTTAAGGTTTCATGGTCTGGTGAGTGGCTAAGTTCCTTAGAGGAATTAGCAACTTCAGTAAGGCAAAGCAGGTAATTTTATAAAGTATATGATGCTTATTATGCAATCAAAATTTACATAGAAATAGGAATATGATTAATATTAAAAAGGCACAGTGTGGCTAGGTGGCACAGCAAATAGAGCACTGGCCCTGAAATCAGGAGGACCTGAGTTCAAATCTGGCTTCAGACGCTTAACACTTACTAGCCATGTGACCTTGGGCAAGTCACTTAACCCCAATTGCCCTACATTCCCCCCCCTCCAAAAAGCAAAAAAAAGGGGGGGGCAGGAGGGGTTTGAGGAATTAGGTAATAGGAGAGGAGTCCCAGTCTCAGTAGAATTGCATATGTGGTTACCCACAATGCATACAGAAAAGTTCATTGAGGAGAGGGGGGTATGTATGTATGTATGATAATGATATTATAATAAGCCTATGTCTTAAGTTTACTTCAGGTCAGTTATTTACTATTAATGCGTAGACACTATCTTATGGTGGGTCCCTTCTATGGTTTGGTGGTCAAGCATCCTGCTCTACATCCTGGTGGTACTGCCTTCCGATTGGCTAGCTACTATAGTCCTGTCTAGTCAAGATGGATGACATGGTTGTGACTGAGTGCATGGACACACCTGTTTCTGTGGGAAATATGTGAAATGGATCTGGAGGCAGTGGCTAGCTAAAGGATTGAGTCTAGGGGGCAATGGCTAACTAGGGGCAGTGGCTATATCAAGGCTGAGGGCTATGGTTTAGAGTTTGGGGGCCTATGATATGGTTAAAGCCAGATTGTGTGGTTAAATCAGGACATGCCTGCTGTTCAGTAGCGTCCATAAGAAAGTTAGAATATTAGGGGCAGTTCTATCAAGATTCCATCACTAGAGTGCAGAAAACTTGTGAAATGTAGTGCTGAATTATGAAAAATAAAGGTGAATGGAAGAAATGCCGAGGGAATGGGCAAATGTTCCAATTTTCAAATAAAAGGATTTCTAAAATTATAAGTCAATGTATTTAATGGCAATGCCTGGCAAAACTCTAGAATATTAAATAGTTTATGAACATTTAAAAAGGGAAATAATAGTATGTACAAACCAGCATACACTTATTAAAAGGAAATCACGACCTACTAGGCCTATTTACAAGATTCTCAGACTGGTAAAATGCCACAGAAATGATATACCTGGATTTTAGCAAAATATTGATAAATCTTTTCTTAAGGCCCAGATGGAGACTATATAGTAATACAATAAGATTGATTTAGAACCAATTAAAGGACAAAACACAAAATGTTTTGTTTAATTTTTAATTGGTTGGTGTTAACCTAGAAGGAAGTACATAGTGCAGCATCCAGGGTTCTTCCCAGTTTAATGTTTTTAATCAATGACTTAAGTAGGAGAAAACAGCATAATTACCAAATTTTGAAAAAGCTGAAAGAGTAATACAATTGGTGACAGAACTGAAGTACAAAATTCTTCCTAAAAGGCTGAAATTATAGGCCAAATTTAATGAAATGACATTTTACAGAAATGAAGTCCTACATTTAGTTTTTAAAAATATCAACTGCTTAAAGAAGTGGGAAGACATAAGGCTAGACAATAGTCTCCATAAGAAATGTGTGGATTTTAGTGGACTACAAGTTCAATACGAAGCAACAGTAGAGCAATAAGACCAAAAAGAGTGAAAGTGATGTTACCCTGTATTAACAAAACGATGATATCGAGACCCAAGGCAATGACAGTACCTCTGCTTTCATTGCAACATATCTGCAGTACTATATAAGTTCTCTTCTGAGCAAGATGTCATGAAGAACAACAAAACACTGTATATTCCAAAGTGGCTAACTGTTGAAGGAATTCTAAAACGTGCCACAAAAGGCATAGGATAATGAAGTGTCATACAACAAGCCATCAGTTCACCTATTACTCAAAAAAATGTTACAAGAGATCCTTATAGATTCTTGTAAGTGAATTAGATGGCCTCCAATATCCATTTCAAATCTGAGATTGTGTGTTAAACCAAGAGACAAAAACACTAATTAGGAATCTGGTTGCTTTCCTCAAGCTAAATTTAAAGGTCTATCATGTAAAAGAGGTATTATTTATTTTATTTGGCTCTATGTGCAAAACTAGACTATATGGAACCTATAGGAACACAGCTTTAAATTAATAGAAGTTTACTACCTTCCTAACAAAAATGCTTCAAAATGGAATGCATAATGCTTTAGGATATACTGAATTCTTCAACTGTGGAGATATTTAAGCAGACATTTAACGACTGCTTCTCAAGCTGATGATGGTCTTCACGTTAGCAAATGGACTAAATGATTTCTAGGGTTTCTTCAAACTCTGGAATTTTATGCTTCTATCACTGTCCACAAACTCTGAATTGTCAATGCTCCCTTAATATTGAGCCCAAAGCAGTACATTACTTTAGATATTCTCATCAGTGCAAGGTATGTAAATAAAACAAATCACTTCTATCTGAATATTATCTTATTAATGTTAAAGAAGTCATTTCTCTTCTTGCTTAAGTTTGTGATCAACTAAAACCCTTAGATCTTTTTCAAATAAAATTGCTGCCAATCAAAACCTCCCTCAACCTGTACTTTTAACCCAATGCAGGACTTTACATTTATTCCTGTTAAATTTCATTTTATTTTAGTCCATATTTCCTGTCTATGTAATTCTGAATCTTTATCATCATATTTCTGATTAGCTTTCTGTGCAAATTATGTTAGCACCTAAAATTTAGATAAGCATGCCTTCTAAGACTTTTTCTAAGACACTAATAAAAATGTTCAGAGGTACAGAATCTCTTTGGCCCCTATTAGTTTCCAGATGGACATGGGATCATTCATCAAAATTCTTTGGGTACCACCTTTACCAGTTTATTCAAAGATATATTAAAATGATCTCCAAATGCTTTGATGAAATCAAAATACATTATGAATATAAAATAACTCAAGAGCAAAGATCTTGGCAACAAAAAAAAAATGAAATTAGATTGTAGAACACTTATTTGCATGCATTCAAGTTTTCCAAAAAATACACTGATAATTAGGGCACTAAATCTGCATTAAAAGAGAAATAATAGGGCAGCCAGGTAGCACAGCGAGTAAGAGCACCCGCTCCAGTGTTGAGAAGACCTGGAGATCGAATCCCGGGCTCAGACACTTAGCACCCACCCAGAAACACCTGGCCGTGTAACCTTGAGCAAGTTACTTAACCCCAATTGCTTAGGGGCGGCCAGGTGGCTCAGCGAGTAAGAGCACCGGCTCCAGTGTCGGGATGACCTGAATCAAAGCTGGGCTCAGATACTCAGCACCACACCCAGAAATAACTGGCCGTGTAACCTTGAGCAAGTTACTTAATCCCAATTGCTTTTTAAAAAAAAAAAAAAGAGAGAGAAATAATGATCAAGCAATTTCTCATAACATGGATAACTCCTTAATTTTGAAACCATATTAAAGAACTTCACAAGAATCCTGGCAATAAACAAGCCATCACAGTCCAGTTCAAATCTCACTAATGTTCACACATACTTATACAATCCAACTCACTTAGAACAGTCAAAGGAAGAAGATCGGACAAGAGTGATTTGTGAATTGCTATTCAGAGGGAAAATAAAAGGGCACACTAGTGGTAAAGCAGGGGAAAGAAAGAGAACGGTCAGAATGACAAAAAGAAATTAGTCATATGAGAAAAAGGGTGAGTGATATGATGACAAAATTTACTGTAATTCCCAACCATAATCTGAACTGACCATTTTAGAATTTCTAATAATAATAACCAGACATCACATTAGACCTGTGCTTCAGGACAATCTATACCAAGTCACATGTAATTGAAATACTGTGTTTCCCCGATAATAAGACACTGTCTTATTATTTTTTTGGACAGAAAAACACCAGAGGGCTTATTTTCAGGGGAGGGCTTATTTTAATGAACATTGACAGCAATTTTAATAAACAGGTAAATGTGAACAAAAAAAATGTACCTTTATTCAATAAGCAAATCACTGGGGAAGAACAGGATGACGCGCTCACTGCTGCAGCCCTGATTGGATGCAGCTCGGAGCGCGGCGTGCGTTTCACAGGGGGGAGGGAGGGAGGGGGAGGGACGGTGCATACAGAGGGTACCGTAATGTAGCGTGTAGCGCAGGGGATCACCTTCACTACAGTAGCAATCTCAATAGGGCTTATTTTCGGGGGAGGGCTGATTTTAGAGGAATCTTACACAGTAAGGGGAGGGCTTATTTTCGGGATAGGTCTTATTACCGGGGAAACACGGTAGTTTTAAGAATTTTTAAAATGTTATTGGCACAGACATAAAATGATAGAGAAAATACCAAAATTACAAATTAAATGAAATTTATCATTTTTTAACTGAGTTCCTTACTGTGATAACAAGCAATTTGGGGGTTCACTAAAAAAAAAAAGCACTTTCCCAAAGGCAAGATTTGGAATAAGCAATGTAGCTGTTTTGCTTGCTTGCTTTATGAAACCTAATCAAACCTAAATTAAAGTTAACCGTTGCACAAATAGTATCTCCTGGAAATGGTGTTGGGAAAAAAAATAAAAATAAAAACTAGCATGCTTCAACTATTCCACTCATAAGATAAGCAAATTGTCATCAAGACGTTATAGTAAAAGCCATATTTTTAGACATTGATTGCCAAATTAAACAAGAAAAAAACACTTTCTAATACTACCTTAGAGTTCTTTACAACCCAAATTTAATGTTTTAGTGTTATGGAAATAGTGGGCAAGAGAATCTCATACTTCAACTTCTTTGGAAGAGGAAATAAGAAATAAATTTAACAGTGACAAAGTATTAATCATTCATCAATCTCTATATGGCAGCTTACTACTAATGGACTAACAGCCTGGATAGTTCATTTTTAAAAATTTACCAAAAATAAGCAAAATGGTAAAATTATCCCTCCTGAATAATTATATTCCTAGTCACATTAAAGTTTAACATCAACCCCTTGTTGTGCTTTTAAGAAAATAAAGAGTTTATTTAAAAACTTGTTTTAGTCATTAGAGGAAAACAATTTTTGATTCTGATTTTTTAGTTGTTTGAGCAAAATTTAATTTACGGTTCTGACTTTAACAGGAAAAAACATTTCCCAAAAGGTTTATTATTAGTTAAATTTAATTCAGACTACTTTTTGAATCAGATTATCACTGAAAAACAAATGTTCACCTATCAAGAAGCACAATTATCATAAATTTTGAAAATGTTCACAATCATAAACCTTACTATTTTTCTCATTCCAATTACTGAACTTTAAATAATTATAAAATAAACATGAATTTATGTATATTCAAAATTAAAACTCAATTTAATTTTACTTAACATTAGTAGACTTTAATGTTTATTTTAAAGGTATAAAATTAAAATACTTTAAATTTTTTAACATTATCTGAAATTGTACAATTAAGCCATGACAATTTTGAGGCCTCATGAAGTATATTCAAGATATTCAAGATTTGGTCCTCTAGTTTTATAATAGAGACAGCTCTGATTAAAAAACAAAACTGAGAACAATCATAGCAAGCTAAACTTCTCACAGAAAACTTACAAAAGCATAATGAATACAAATAATCTAAGAAAAAATTACCTGTTCCTGTACATCTTCATGTTCTGAATTGAGGAGTTTGATAAAAATTGGAACAGCTCCAGTTTCAATTACCACCTTGGTGTGTAGAAAGGTTCCAGATGCTATATTAGTTAAAGCCCATGCAGCTTCAAACTAGGGAAAAATAAAATTCAAGATAATGTTTTAGATCCAGAAAAGATCCAGAAAAAAATCAATTAAAAAGGGTCAATGGGCTCAGACATATTCTGTTTATTAAAAGACAAAAAAAATTGTTATGCCTGGAAAAAAAATATGAAGAATGTAATCAAAATTTACAAAATTATGAATAGTTCCAATAGGGTAAATATGGAATTATCTACTTAAATCCATGAGTTTTAGAATTAGATGGAACACCATAAAAATTTGAAAGAGTTATGTTAAAACAAATAAAACACTCATTTGCCAAGCAGCAATAAGCTGACAGTATTTAAGATGCAAAATTTCAAAGATCATATCTCTACTTAGGATGATATGACAGGAGGGCAATTACCACTTTTTTCTAATAAAGTCTGATTAATGTTACTATGAGAGATGAACTATTTTTGATATCATGATCTAGTTAACTGTTGAAAATCTGATAACAAGATAAAGATATATGTAGCTGCCTAAAGTCAGTTTAAATTTAGAACCTAACAGAAAATTTCCAAACAATGTATTTCCTGAAAACGCTTAATCCTCAAGGCTTTCCCATCACCTATTATTAAGGTCCGTTTTATTTTTCTCCATCAGCCTCTCTCTTTATTTCAACAGTCCTTCCATCAAGATAAGCTACCAATCTGCTTGCTGCCTGCTAATTCTCACAACTTTTTTTTTTTTAAGCAATCAGGGTTAAGTAACTTGCTCAAGGTTACACGGCCAGGTGTTTCTGGGTGGGTAATAAGTGTCTGAGCCTGGATTCGATCCCCAGGTCATCCCAACACTGGAGCCGATGCTCTTACTCGCTGTGCTACCTGGCCACCCCTAATTTTCACAACTTGCTCATTTATCTTTGTACATCTGCAATTTTATTCAATTACACAAATATTTCCAAATCCATTCCTTGTCCAAAATACTTATGTACAGCACTAAGGAAGTATAAAAAGTTAAAAATGAAAGGCATTGTCTTCAAGGAGTTAACGTTCTCCTGGGAGCAGGTACTGCTGTATTCTCACAGAACTAAAACTTAATTTTATTTTATTTAAGAGCATTAGCAAGCCTAATATTATCTAATGTTTGTTTTTAAGAGTATAAAACTTAACCTGTTTCTGAATATGTAATATGAAGCGATAATAATACTTGTACTACTTAGAAGCAACTAGAGATCAGAGTGGGAAAGAGTACTGAACTTGAAGTCAGGAAGACTTGAATTCAAATATGCCTCAGATACTTATCAGCTATGTCACCCTAGACAAGTTAAATGCTTTGTGCCTCAGTTTCCCAATCTTTAAAATGGAGAAAATAACAGCACCTACCTCACAAAATTGTTATAAAAATCAAATGAGATAAAAATGCATAGCACTTCAAAAACCTTAAAGTACTATATAGCATTAGCTATCATTATTACTAAACTCACAAGGCCGCTGTGAGGATAGCACTTTGTAAATGTTAAAGCAATATATAATTATGTTATTATTGAGACTGTATTAAAATCAGTCTACAGTCATCTCAAAGAAAGAATATTAAAAGAGAAATATCAGAAAAACTCACCTGTAAAGTACAATTTTCATTTCTTTCAAGAAACTTCACAAATCTTTGTACAACTCCTGGTTTTTGTATAACTTCATCAATAGGTGGATTTGGTTCTGAAATTTTATAATTGATTTATTTTACAATTTTAAATTTTAAAAAATTACTATATTATTTAAAAAGTCACTTCTTGTCCTTGATCACTAAAGCAAGGAAATTTTTCCTTGGCCAACTCATAACATCCTCAAAATTATGGTCATGAGGTTTAGGAAGAAAAAACGGTCTGGTTTCTCTTGTTTACAAAATAAACAAGTTCATAAAAGTTAGTCTGGAAGCAATTTTTTTCCCTTTTAGCCTTCAACTATAAAATATTGATATTTTCAAATAGGGAGAAAATCCTTCCAAGAGAATACATGAAAATTTTTAGTAAGAAAAGATTTATAGAGACCAGTAATCATTTCTTTAACACACAGATATTCCCAGGAAAAAACCTGGGTAGGGGTACTAGATAAAAAGTTACTTAAAAGAGAAACACACAAGAATGAACCCATACATGTAAAACTGAGGCCTCATATTTTGAGCTATGGGTTACAACTGCTATTACTGAAAGTGTTCTCTCCTTCCTCAGATGTTCTTAAAGCAACCTATCACATTTTACTTGGTCAATACTCATGTGTGCATATTCACCAGTACATTATGAATTAGGCATCTATTATCAGTTTCACATCCTTTAACAATTGTTGCATAAAGTAAGTGCTTAATAAACTGTTTAACCTGAAATTAAATATGATAGCAGTGATACTGAGTTGTAGTCTCCAACTACCTCTTCATTTTCCTTTATTGCAATCTTTTGGTTTTGGGAATAGTAATATTTAGAATCCTTTCTAAATCTTCCATCTTCCATTGTCCCTCTGCTATGGTTCAAAACTGTGAAATCAAGAGCTTCTAAGGTCCTTCTGGGTCTAAATTTATGATCCTATGATCTCCCTGCTATATAGTTATAAAAATTTAACATGACTAAAAAATTTTTTTAAAAAACTCTTCATTGCTATAAAATTGTAGCAACATACAATAACCTTGAAGTACAGAAACTGTTTCTCCCCAAAAGGTAAACAAATAACAGTTTGTTTGTGAAACAAACATTTGTTTACCAAAAGGTCAACAAATATGAAATGCCTCACTTTTTTGAAAAAGGTTTTTTTTCCCATTGTGAACAAAGAATAAGACATTATTATTAATACATTCTAAATATGTTACTTCCTCTCCTTCCCCCTACCCTTTATTAAAAAAAATTAGTTCTAACTTTTTCAAATTGTAAGTTGCTGGGCTAAACAGAAGTCAGTGCTAATTAAGTAAAGTAGTATGAAAGGAATCCTGGCAGAGTAAAAGTGCTATATTTGGAGTAAAAAAAAAAACAAACCAGATTTTGAATCCTGGCTCTGCCACTTAATACCTATATAATCTCAAACCAAGTCATTTAACCTCTTTGGGACCACTGTTGTGAAAATCAAATGAGATAAAAATGCACAGCACTTCAAAAACCTTAAAGCACTATATAGCACTAGCTATTATTATTACTAAACTCACAAGGTTGCTGTGAGGATAGGACTTTGTAAATGTTAAAGCAATTTTTATATTTGTAAAACAAGGGTGCTGGACTAAACGATTACCATGGTCCTTTCTCTCAGTGTGACACCTAATTATGTTCCCTTCTTAACAGCACGGGATTCTATCATTTGTAAAGAGGTGATATGAAGTAAAGGACTTCAAAGAACTCAAAGAGTAGTAGGAATGTTAGTTACAGCACAAACATATAAATCTAGAAATCAATCATTCTGCTGACACTTATTAATTAAAAACTATGTAGTTTTATCTCTATTCACTATGGGGGAATACAATTAAATAGGCTATGATAGAAACTGCTCATTTTTATGACTGAATTATACAAAAATAGCAAAGCCACACTAAAATGTTACTTATAAAAGGTTACCTTAACACATTTGTTGAACTATAATAAATACACAAAGTCTAAATTAAAACCTCTTTAAATCCGAAATAGCAACAGGGTATCTTATAGAAAGAAAGTCTTGCCTTTAGAAAGCAGCTTTCGAAACTTCTGTGTTGCTGTAAGCTGTTGGTCAGCATCATCAGAGAAAATCATCTGTACCATATCAGCAGTAATTACCTCTTCCTAAAAACACACAAAACACAGTATATTTAAACATTAATCTTACCATTCTACTTAATGTTTTGTTTTCATTGTCATACTGCAAAATAATGATTTAAAATATACTTTTTGTTATCTACCTCAGGAACTGGTACCGTAGAGCTGATATCTGGATCCTGGATGGGACTTTCAAGCATAGAGTCATCATTTGCTGGAAGGGATACATTTCTACGTTTGAATAGCTGCCAAAAAAAAGGAACAAAAAAATCACCATCATCATCTTACACATGAAAGTTTTTGATATTAATGCTTTGCTCTGCCATATTAAAACATTTAAGAAAAGTTAAATTAACAGCTATCATTTTCACAATTTTAACAGCTTAAAATGAATACTTCTGATGGCAGAGAACAGTATAACTGGAAAACAAAGTAGACTGATCATGTAGTTAGTGAATGAATGAACAGTGTTTCCCTACTCTACTAAAATACTTGCCATGTCACCAGATCTAGAGGCAGAGCCTCAGCACACTGAGTTGACAAACTGTCAAGGATTTCTAAGTGAAAGAAGTTCACAGGCTAAGAAGGTGAGGGCAGGTGTGCAATGTTGGAGGGAGTAAATGCATGTCAATAAGATTATAGATCCATCACAATAATCCCCAAATAGTGTGCCAGGATACAACTCCAAGTGTACAGGGCAGGGACTGTCAGTTTCTCTCACATATGAGATACTCATATTTTTCATTTTTGAAAGAATTGATGTTTTGAAGCAAGTGTAAATTCTTTTGAAGCTCTGGCTCCTTCTCTGCAAAGATTAAGGCTACTTCTAACTACATAGCCTTCAATCAAGGAAGCAATCCTACAGGTAGCATGGGGAGCTACATGGCATGATTTTTATGGGCCTCAGAAAATTCATCTGCTGAAAAGTATCTGCACTGACTTCCAAGTAGGATCTTTAAATAATAATAGTTAATAACAGCAATTATTTATGTAGTACCTATTATTTGCTAGGCACTATACTAAGGGCTTTACAAATAACACAGTTGATCTGCACAAAAAACTTGACAGGTGTTATTATTATCCTCATTTTACAGATGAAGAAACTCAGATAGAGGTTAAATGACTTGACCAAGATCATACAACGTTAACTGTCTAAGGCCACATTTGAACCCAAGTCTTTCTCAGTACAGGCCCAGTGTTCTATCCACTGTACCATCTAGCTGACTCTAAAATCCCCCATAAAAATGCTGAGAGACTAATACTTTATAATCAATTAAAATAAGTCAAATATCAAATTAACAAAAAATAGTTTAAGACCCAGAGATAAAAGATAATTTCTGATTATTATGTAATCAAGTGAAAGAAGAATGGAGAGGTGAAGGTAGGAAACAGGATACTAACAGAGGACAGACCTAAAAGAAATTCATTTATAATGGGGCACTAGGAAAGGGAAGTACACACATTCTCTTCCTCTCAAGTCAAAACTAGGTAACAATATGATAACTAAAACTCCTATTGTATCTAGATGACCATTGCTACTTGAAACTCTTCTATTATGCACTCTTCAATTACCAAATATTTTCCATAATTTGCCATTTTTACCAGATCATTCTATCAATACTTCTATCACACATTTTTCATCAAGAGAGGTGACACTGACACCCTGCATTATGCTTATAGTCAAGTTAAGTCATATCAACTAGCATTTATTAAGTGCCTACTATCTTCCTGGCACTTTGCTAAGCACTGGGGAAAAAAGGAAAGAGAAAAAAATAGTTCCTCCTCTCAAGAACCTCAGTCTAAACAAGGGAAGACAACAAGAAACTATGTATCAAAAGCCAGAGATAGGCTAAATTAGATATAATCAGAGAGGGAAAGCAGTTCTTGAAGGCAGGATTTTAGCTGACTTAATTCAGGACACTGGTAGGAGAAAGGAGAGAGTTCCAGGGACAGGAGACAACCAGTGAAAGTTGGGAGATAAGAGTCTGGAGCAAGAGACAGCAATGAGTGTCACTGGCTCAGAGAACACAGAAAGGAGTAAGGTGTACAAAAACTCAAAAGGTAGAAAGGGGTCAGGTTATAAAGGTCTTTAAGTGACAGAGCACTTTATATTTGATCCTTGAAGTAACAAGGAGACATTGGAGTTTATTTTGAGTGCAACATTGTCACATCTGTGCTTCAGGAAAACCAATCTGAGAGCTGAGTGAAGGATGGACTGGAGAGAATAGAGACTTGAGTCAGGGAGATGAACCAGCAGGCTATTCCAGTAGTCCAGGAATGAGGTAATGAGAGCCTGCAGTTTCAAAGGAGAGGAGGTGCATATGAGAGATGTTATATGAAGGCTAGCACCAAATTTAGGAAAGAGTAAAGACAACAGAAGGAGAAATCTGAAAGAGAAGGTAAGATTGAATGGGATCACCTTGTATGTGCCCCCACTTTCCCCCTCAGGTGATGCCATGGCAAGGAGAAAGGTCACCTCTTCATGTGAGACAGTAGTGAAGGAAGAGATAATGGTGGAAGGCATCTGAATAATATGAGATGAAGAGAAGGAGGTTTTGGCCAATGGCCTCAACACTTGCAGTATTGGAAGAAAGACAGGGGTGCATATAAGAAATATTACAAGATGTTACAAAAATAAAAAGGGCATGATTTGGCAAGAACTGGATTGGGAAAGGGGAAGCAGTGAGACTAAGGAGTCGAGGATGACACTTAGGATTCAAGTCCAGCGGATTAGTGCTTCCATTAATGGTAAGAGAAAAGCTCAGAAGAGGAATGAGCTTCAGTAAGGAAAGATGAGTTTAATTTTGGACATGGTAAGTTTAAGATAGCCACAAGACATCCAGTTCAAAATGTCCAATAGGCACTTGGAAAATTCCAGAATAAAAGTGAAGAGAGATGTTAGGATAGACAAATAGATTTGGGAATCACTTACATTCCAGATAACTGAATCCATGGGAATTGAGGAGCTCACCAGTGAAACAGCAGAAAGGGAGAAGAAGAGAGGTTCCAAGAAAGAACACTGGGGGACATTCACAGTTAATGGGTACAATCTTGATGAAGGCTAGCTCTCTGAAAGGCTTCAGAGAGGTCAAATATGATGAGGATTGAGAAAAGGTCTGATGAGATCAATGGTATCTTTGGAGAAGATAGTTTTAGTTTTAGTGATTGAGAAAAGGTCTGATGAGATCAATGGTATCTTTGGAGAAGATAGTTTTAGTTTTACTGATGAGGTTGGAAATCAAACTACAGTTAAGAAGAAAGGGAGAGGAAAAGAAACAGAGGTCTATTGTAGACAGTGTTCTCAAGGAGTAGAGCCACAAAAGGGAGAAGAAATATAAGATGATAGCTGAAAAGGATGGACATATCAAGTAAATGTTCTTTAAGGATGGGGGAAAACATTGGCTTCTTTGTAGCCAGTAGGGAAATAACCAGCACAAAGGGAACAAGTGAAGATTAATAAGAGTGAGGACAACAGAAGGAGAAATCTGACAGAGAAGGTAAGATTGAATGGGATCAGATGTGTGTGCCCTGCCTTTTCCCCTCAGGTGATGCCATGGCAAGGAGAAAGGCCACCTCTTTTCATTGTGAGACAGCAGTGAAGGAAGAGAGATAATGGTGGAAGGCATCTGAATGAAATGAGATTAAGAAAAGAGACAAAGAAGTTCTTGGCCAATGGCCTCAATTTTTTTTTTCATTAAAATGGGACAAGCTGGGGTGGCCAGGTAGCGCAGTGAGTAAGAGCCACAGGCCCCAGAGTCAGGATGACCTAGAATCCGGGCTCAGACACTTAGCACCCACCCAGAAACACCTGGCTGCGTAACCTTGAGCAAGTTACTTAACCCCAAACTGCTTTAAAAAAAAAAAAATGGGACAAGCTGAAAGAGTTGGTAGAGGGAAAGCCATGGGAGATCTGAGAAAGGATAAAAAGATTTAGAAAAGCCCTGTGGCACAGGTTGCAATGACTGACTTTGCTAGGCCTTCTCAGCAATGCAAGGTCCTAAAACAATGCCAAAGGACTCATGATGGAAAATGTTATCCACATCCAGAGAAAGAACTATAGGGTCTGAACACAGTGCAAAGCAGACTATTTTCTTTTTTTTTGTTTGTTTTGTTTTTTTCTTTCTCATGGTTTCTCCCATTCATTCTAATTCTTCTATACAAAATGATTAATGTGAAAATATATTTAATAGGAATGTATATGTAGAGCCTATATCAGATTGCATGCCGTCTTGGGGAGAAGGGAGGGAAAGAAATTTTAAAACTTATGGAAGTGAATGTTGAAAATTAAAAATAAATAAACTTAAAAAAAAAGAAAAGCCCTGTGGCCAAGTAGAATAGTGAGTGGATTAGAGAGTTGTAAAAGGATTGCCTTGATGCAGTGAGAGCCCAGTTGAGATTATATCACATAAATGTGTAGTGGACCCAATCAGCAGTTTCATGATTTTCTCTAGCTTCACTCAGCATCTTGACTGAGTGACAAATACTGACAGAATATCAAAAGAAGAAAAACTATTGAGTGACAGTGGGAGAGCATGGAAGTAGCAATGGGGAGTAGAGTATCCCAACACCCTCAGCAAGTCCCAGAGGTATGAATGCCAAGTGCAACCAATGCTAGAAAAAAAGAGCAAGAGAAAACTGTAACACTAATGCATTGTTGGGGTAGTTGTGGACTGATCCAACCATTCTGGAGAACATTCCAGCCCCAAAGGGCTATAAAACTGTGCATACCCTTTGACCCAGCAATAGCACTTCTAGGGCTGTATCCCAAAGAGATCATAAAAATGGATAGAAAAAGGACTCCACATGTAATAAAAATATTTATAGCAGCTCTGTCTGTGGTGGCCAAGAATTGGAAATTGAGGGAATGCCCATCAACTGGGGAATGACCAAACAAGTTACAGTATATGAATGTAATGTAGTATATGAATGTAATGTGCTATAAGAAATGATGAGTAGGCATACTACAGAAAAACCTGGAAAGACTTCTATGAAGTGATGGTGAGTGAAGGAACAGGAGAACATTGTACACAGTAACAGCAACACTGCGCAACGACTATCTTTGATAGACTCAGCTCTTCTCAGCAATGCAAGGATCTAAGACAACTCTAAAAGACTCATGATGGAAAATGCTATCCACATTCAGAGAAAGAACTATGAAGTCTGAATGCAGATGGAAGCATATTTTTGCTCTCTTTTTTTTTGTTGTTTTGTTTTGTTTCTTCTTTCTTGGTTCTTCCCATTGGTTCTAGTTCTTCTTTACAACATGGCTAATGTGAAAATATGAATATGAATTATATGTAGAGCCTATATCAGATTATACACTGTATTGGAGAGGGGAGAGGGAAGGGAAAGAAGGGAGACAAAAAGTAAAACTCAAAATCTTATGGAAATAAATGTTGAAAACTAAAAATAAATTTTTTTTAAAGTGAAAAAGAAAAAGAAGTCATAGAAATAATTAATTTATTAACAATTAGAAAAGAACTGTACTTTGGAATGTAACATAATTAGAAGCATTGAAAGTCAACTAAAGGACGGCCAGGTGGCGCGGTAAGAGTGCCGGCCCCGGAATCAGAAGACCCAGGATCGGTTCCAGCCTCAGATACTTAGTACCCACACAAAAAACTGGCCGTGAACCTTGAGCAATTGCGTTTAAAAAAAAAAAAGGACTCAATTTAATTTCAGGGCAGCCAGGTGGTTCAGTGAGTAAGAGCACCAGCCCCAGAGTCAAGAGACCTGGGATCGAATCTGGGCTCAGATACTTAAGCACCCACCCAGAAACACCTGGCCGTGTAACCTTGAACAAGTTACTTAACCCCAAATGCTTTAAAAAAAAAAAGTTAAATAATTGCCTGGATTATATCTTAAAGAGGAGATCAAAAAGTTACAGTAAAAGGTTGGTTCTTAATTCATAAAGAAAAAGTTAAAGTGATGAAAAATGGTTATTGCTCAAATTCTGAAATGCATGTAGCCACTATATTGATTTTTTTCATATATCTGGGACAGGAACTAAAGATGAACAATGAGTTAGGTTGAGAATCAAATAAAAGGAAAAAAATAAGCTGGATGGCATTTGGTAAATGCCGGTATTTTCAATGATCTGAAGCCAATTTGGGGGTGAGAATGAAACCAATACATCTTCTCGACTTAGATGCTGTACTGTTTCTGTATGGTTACAAATATATTGCCACACCATAATCTCTGAAGAATCTAAATTGTGGGTGAACTATTGAGACACATGATCTTCTCAAGTTGGTTATATTGTACTAAGGATAGGTATATATTGGAATTAGATGGGCTCTGTGGTACCCCTCCAAATCTAACAGTATGAAACAAAAAAAGCTAGAGGCAGAATAGTCATAATATTTCTGATCACTTTCTATCTATAATATGATTTTTCAAGAATAGATGGTGTTAAAATAAAGGAATGAATTGCCAGATAACCACTGTCAAACATTCTTATTATATGCATATAATTTTGGATCCTTTCTTTCCTGATGTGTCCAATTAAGCACTACAGATAAAGAAGAATTAATACCACTATTAATCAGTCAATTATCATTTATTAAACACCTACAATGTGCCAGGCACTCTGCTAAGTGCTAGGGACACAAAGAAAGGCAAAAGCTAGTCTCAGCCCTCAAGAGTTCACAACTGAATGGGAGACAACATTAGAACCATGTACAAACAAGCTATATACAGACAAACAGGAAATAATCAACAACAGCAGAGGGAAGAAACTAGAACTAAAGAGAATTAGGAAGGGCTTCCTTTAGAAGGTGGGATTTTATCTGGAACTTGAAGGAAGTCAGGGAATCCAGGAGGTAGAGATGAGGAGGAACATTCACAGCCAGTAAAAATGCCCAGTCAGGAGAAAGAGTTCAGTCTTCTTCAAGGAACCTCAAGGTCAGTGTTATTGGATTGAAGTAATGGAGAGAAGAAGAGTGTGTGGTTTAAGACTGGAAAGATAGCGAGGGGAATAGGTTTTGAATGTGAAAACAGAAGATGTTATATTTGATCCTAGATGAGATAGGGAGCCAATGAAGTTTACTGATATGTATAGTGAACTGTGATATGTCAGACCTCCTATCACTTCAGCAGCTAAGTGGAGGATGGACTGGAGTGGGGAGAGACTTGAGGCAGGCAAACCAACTGAACAAGTTATTACAGTAGTCCAAAAGTGAGATGAGGGTCTGTACCAGGGTGGTAGCTGTAACAGGGGAGAGAAAAGGATACATTTGAAAAATGTTACAAAGGTAAAATTCAACAGGTCCTGGCAAAAGATTAGATATGGGGGGAGACGGGAAAATAGTGAGCAGTCAAAGATAACACCTATGTTTCAAGCCTGGGAGACTGGGAAAATAGTGGTGCCCTTGATAACAACAGGCAAGTTGGGAAGGAGGGGAGGTTTGGGGGGAAAGACAATGAGCTGGTTTTAGACATCGTGACTTAAAAATGTCCAATGGGCAGTTGGAGAAGTGAGACTGGAGCCAGCAGAAGTTAGACCCAGATAAGTATATTAGCTATTCCTCAGCATAGAGGTAATTAATTCCAGGTAGAAACACTACCTCAACATGTGAGTCATGGGTAAAAAAAGAAGAAAGTAGCAGAAGGCATCTGATCAACATCAAATAAAGAGGAGGGGAGAAGAGGGAGCAAATGGCATCACTATTGACTCCCCAACTAGATAGGGTATTGTGTTACTAAGTGTAAGGGAATAAGAGTACATGAGCAAAGTTTTCCTTCTGACTATGAGGCATAGAACTCAGCTAAATGAGGCCAAGGTGAAAAAGCTAATGTTTGTCTAGGCTAGCCCTCTTTCCCATCTTTGTGACCAAGAGAGGAACAATTTAGTAAACAGTGGCTCGATTCAAGAAACATTTATTTAAGTGCCTATTACTTGCAAAAAAAGAACAGATAGGTAGAGAAGTGAATATAGCACAGAGCTTAGAATGTGGAAGATTTATTTGAGTTCAAATCTGGCCTGATGCTTACAAGCTGTAGAACCCTGAGCAAGTTACTTAAACCTGTTTGCCTCAGTTTCCTCATCTGCAAAATGAGATGGAGAAGGAAATGGCAAACCACTCAAACATCTTTGCCAAGAGAACTCCAAATGGGGTCATGAGGAGTCAGACAGGCCAAAAAGAACTCAACAACAAAACCAGTAAAAAGAGGACAAAGGGAAATGTAATTCTACCACGGAGGTCAGGTTATTTTGTAGATATAATTCCACAGACCTTGGGAACTCCCATTCCTTCAAATGATCCTCCTAAGTTCTCTCCTCCCATTCTCCCTCAAACGCAAAGAAAAAGCTATCTAAACTTATTGCTTCCACTTCCCCTCTTCTCATTCACTCCCAGACACCTAACAATCTGGTTCCCAATGAAATCAGTGGACTAAAAGGGCTCTCCCCCTAGTTACTACAGGTGTCTTAATTTACACATCAGATGATATTGAAGTGACAATGCAGGCCATCCTTTCCTCCAGGATACTTTCTCATCTTTGGGCTTTTATGACATCACTCTTTTCTGGTTCTCCTACCTGACTAAATGTTCCTTTGCCAGTTCATTATCCAATTCAAATACCCTAACTGAGAGTATTCCCCAATATTGTACCCTAGGTCCCTACTATTCTCTGTCTACATACTCTCTTGAGCCTCATCAGTTCACATGGGTTCAGTTCTCACTTCTATTGCCAGTAACTCCCAAATTTATGTGTCCAGTCCCAATCTCTCCCCTGAGCTCCACTCTCGCATCACCAATCACCTCAGACATTTCAAGTTAGATGTCCCAACAGACATCACAAAATCAACATGTCCAAAACAGCACATATTATTTTCCCACAAAACCAACCCTTCTTACGAAATTTCCTATTTCTGTTATTCAAATGTCCAATGCATGCTTTTTCTAAAAGACAATTTTATGAAGAACTCACATAAAGCATGCACTCACAATGGTGGTCATAAGAAGTGATACAAGGACACTCTCAAGGTCTCTCTGAAGAATCTGGAACTGACCACGATATGGGAGACACTGGCACAGGACTGTCCAGCATAAATGCCTTCATCAAAGAAGGTGCTGTGCTCTCTGAGCAAAGTAGAACTGAAGTAGCTCAAAAGAAATGTGAGATGTGCAAATTTAAGAGAATCCACCCCAAATGTTCACACACCCAACCAGTAGTACAACATTCTGAGTTCATACTGGTCTCTGATCAGTCAGTCAGACATAGCACAACTTGACTCAGTATTGTCATTCTAGTCCTCTTCAAGAACAAGGAAAACAAACAAGCAATTATTTCCATTAAAGACACCAACATTCTTCCAATCTCCCAAATTTGTAACTTTGGCATTATCCCTGACTCCCCACTCTCTTTCACCCCACAAATACAATCAACTGCTTAATCTTTCAGTTTCTACCTCCACATTTCTCACATCTGACCCTTTGTCTCCAGTTACAAGGTCATTATGTAGTTCTGACTCTCATCACTTTTTGCTTAAATTGTTAAAACCACTGAACCCAAATCCTGACCCAAATCTTTTCCCCAATCAAGTCCTTCCCTCACTCCAGTTTATCCTCCATTCTGTTGCCAAGGTTATTTTAATTAAGCACAGATCTAACTGTCTCAGTCCTACTCAATAAATTCAAGTGGCTCTGTACTGGCTCTAGAATGAAATTTAAACACCATCTGTTCAGCTTTTTAAAGACCTTAACAACCTTGACCTAACTTATCTTTCCTGCCTCACTGATATTACTCCCCTTCCTGCACTCTGTGATCCAGACAAACTTGCCTTTTCTCTTCCTCAATACATTCCATTTCCCATATCTATGCTTTGGTACTATCTTACAGAATTCTCTTCCTTCAAGATAGAAGATACTACCTTCTAAAGGAAGCCTTACCTGATCTCTACAAGTGCCCTTCTCAAACTAGCTCATATCAACTACTTTTTATATATTTATTCTCTATGTACTTATAAATGTACTTTTCTTCCCCATTTGAATGCAAGTTATTTGAAAGTAGGGACTGTTTCATTCTTTGTACCTATACTCTTTGTAACATAAAAGGATGGTGAAAGTGCAAATAAGATTATGGAAAATGTTAGAAAAAAATTTTTAATTTACAATTTCACTTTTTTAAAAATATTCTGCAATTCAGATTGGTCAATTCATTTTGTGGGAAGGAAAATAGAGCAGTCTGAAGGAATGATTTCAAGAGCATAGGAAATTCCCAATATGGAAACTCTCTCCATTGATACATTTAGTTTGAGAGTTTGAGACCTGATGATACAATCCTGACACTCTTTTCCTTTTTTGAGAACAAAGACTCTACACATGTTCTTAGTTTGCCAAGGGACTGCATGGATTGCAATAAAATTAAGCAGACACAATCTTTATGTTTAATTACTTCAAAATCAACTGTCTCCAGCTGAACAGTTAAACTACAAAAACATACCTCAAATAATTATTAAAAATCAAAAGAAACCTACCTGTTCTTCCCTTTTTTGCTTTCGAAGCTGTATTCCTTCCTCTTCCCTTCTCCTACGCATTTCTTGAGGATTTAATGCTTTATTCTTGTAACTTTTCATTCTATAGTTATCTTTCCCTGGGCTTGCCATGGCATCTGGTGGAAGAAAAAGTTCAAACACAAAGATGATACTCCAGACAACGAGATGCTATATTCTAAGCTTAAACTGTCCAACAAAACTATTCTATGAAAAATTTGCAGCAAAAACAATGGTTTTCCCCTCAGTGTAAAAATTAAATTAACATAACCAAATATTTTGGGAACAGGAGATCAAATATTTAAAATATCTGATCTGCCATCCTGGTAACTGACTTTAGTCAGTTTGGTAACTGTGATTAGAGAAAGCTAGGCAGCAGAGTGGATAGAGTGCTGAATCTGGAATCAAGGAGACGAGTTCAAATCCTGTCTCTGACACTCAATACAGCTATGTGACCCTGGAAAAACCCCTAAACCTCTCTGAGTTTCCACATCTATAAATGGAGTGATTACAACATCTACCTTTTAGGATCATGAGGATCAAATGAGTTAATACAGATAAAGTGTTTTGCTAACTTTTAAAGTTTTATATAAATGGTAGCTATTATTACTTTACTACATTTGAAATTCAAATACTACTCTGTGCATGTGAAAGCTTACCTAAATCAAATATGCCCATTTATAATGTAATTATATTGAATCCCTCTAACAGCAAAAGTGTGTAACTACTGTCTCCATTTTACAGATGAAGAAAGGGATGTTAAGTGACTTGATTTGCAAACAGTAACATCCCTAGTGTCACAAGTGGGATCCAGAGCCAAGTTTCTTCTGACTTCAATTCCAGTGCTTTCCCCATTAAGCATGATATAACAGGATACTATTACAAATATGTATTACTACACCGTATATATGAATGTATATATTATTTATTATTAGTGTACGTATTATACTGCATATGCATATATATTATAACATGTTATATTACAATATAACGATGTATTACTATTCTAACTAGTAAGCTATGTAATCATATAACTATTATATCAGTTATAACTGATATTCACCTTAGCAACTGTACACATGCCCACATTACTATTTAGAACAGATTTAATATAAACTCTTAGTGGAAAACACTGTCTTCCACTGATTTATTTCTTATGCACAGATCCTACAACTCCAACAAGTACCATTACCTCATGGAGGAAAAAGATCAAATCATATAATTGTGAACTAGTTATGACTTTTCAGAAACGAAGTTTCATAGGACCCTTTTTCAAAACACTAATTATAGGCAAATGTTAAGTTGTGGTAAGATCTTTCTACATAAAAATAGTACTTGAAAAAAATCTATCCTGAAAATTTCAGGAACAGTTTGCTCATTTTTCTCCTTAGGGACTAATTTAGCTGTGTTTGCAATCCTCTATCTTAAAAAAAAAAAAAAAAAGAAACCCTTATCATTCAGCTACTCTAAATCCAAATAGTATGATCTGAGGATGACTCACCTCCATGAGGCAATTTCATTTGTAGTAATATAACTTTAGGAGAGGCTGTACTTTAAAGTCGGATGACTCACAAAACAATCATATTTTAATGCTAGGAATGATAATCAAGCACCCTAAGGCTGTCCTATATAGGATTTATTTCCTTTTTGCCCAACCCTGTACTTATTTTCTTTCTTACATTGGAAAAAAAATTTAAAGCACAACTAAGCACGTAGGACCTAGAAATGACTTTTCCTAATTCTGCTACTGACTCAAAGATATCATTAAATTATAACTTCCACTCCTATATGCTATATCAGTAAATATCGATATAAATACGGAAGGCAGAAATGCGTGAACAAAGCAGGTAAACTCATCAACAGTTAATGAAGCAACACATAAAATGACTACCTTGAGCATAAGTATCCTCCCTTTATATAGCTAGAACTTGTTTACCAACAGGAAAACTTAATGTTCCCACTCAAAGATCAACTGCTGAGGTTGTAAATAACGATTTCAACCTAGTACAGAAGCTTCTGTCATGTATTCTTTGAGCATGTTTGTAAAGTGCTTAATACAGTAGCTGGCAGGTTTAATAAATGCTTGTTCCTTTCCCCACCTTTAGAAGCCTTTTACTCATTACACACATTAAGGATCTTATCATGAAACAGGGCTAAGCAAGCAATCAGAGGGAAAGGTCTAACCCTAGGGGTCTCATCAGACACTAAATCAGAAACCGATTTAGCCCAGCGCGTCTTCAGTGACATCGAAAACCAGGTGCAGGAGAACAGCTGAGGTGCCCAGCCTGCAGGGGTCCTCAAGGCCACGGCCTTCCCCGCCCCCTCCCCGCCTCCTCTAGGCATTAGAAAGGCCCCCAAACAGCTATGGGGGCCGGAAAGTAGCCGACCCCTGGTTATCTCCAGGGCTGGGAAGGGGAGGTTACCAAAGGGCCACGACCCCGCCGCGGGGTGAGCGCGATCACTAGCCCAAGGATAAGGGCCGGAGACCTGCCCCCCCGCAGGTTCTTCGGGTCAGCCCCGCGCTGGCACAAGCAGCCTCCGAGGCTCCAGGGAAGTGTTCTCCGCTCTCCAGGCCAGAGAAGGCCCCAAACCCGAGGTAAGCAGCCCAGGCACTGCCCCTTACCCATCGAGAGTCCAGGTTCCGCGCTCGGCTGCTGCTTCTCGGCTGCTCGTTAAGTCGTTACGGACGCCACCGCCGGTTTTGCAGCAGCGCTAGTTCCCCGGCTACAAGCTCGGCTGACGGGTTCGCAATCCAAAATGGCGACCGCCCGGCGCCCCTTCCCCGAGACCCCAGAGGCTCCGTTCCCAGCAGCCCTTGCACCCGGCGAGGAGCTCCTGCCCTACGAAGTGGGTGGAAGAGAGGCGCGAGCCCTCAGCTCCGCCCACCCAGACCAAAGCGTCCGGCAGCGCCAGGAGGGGGGACGGAAGAATGCTGGGAAAACCCGACACCTGCTTTGGCGCATGCTCTCCTTCTGCCCTCTTTTCCCCTACCTTGCTTTCCCTCCCCAATCCCTGATGTTTCTCATGTGACAGGTTTGCCGTGTGACCTGTCCAGGCATAGGCACGATTCCGCGCCCATGTTCTCAGACTTCAATCCTGCCCTCTTTCCATTCTAGCACGAGCCAGTTGACCCAGGTTTGGGGTGTGATTTGACAACCACACCGGTTCCTCTGAATCACGGTGCCCCATTTCCGTCAGTTCAACAAGCATTAATTGCATGGAATTAGAAGTACTTAGTGCAAGGAGCGTTAAATTTGGAGGAAGGAGACACGAATTTGAGTTTGGAACCTTTAAACTTGCTTCTTGTGTATGTTTGACACACCTCCCCCTTTCCTCACTCCTCTACCCCTCCCACCCCCATCACTGAGAGATGCTAGGCAAAGATGACTAGCTTATGATGTCTACTCAGGTCCCAGGTGAGGAGACGGCCTTGAACCCGTCCACTCCCAGTTTTTCCTCCCAGCAGATTTCTCCCGCTATTATCCCCTTCCACTTTTTTTCAGTCTCCCCCTATGTACTGGCTCCTTTCCCTCTGCCTACTGTCAGGATCCGAATGTCAAGACCACCACCATCCCTTCTTTACTCCTCTCTTTTTACTATTAGGACACACCCTGCCTTCCAGAGATAAGGCCCAACAAGCAAGCTGTGCTTGGCATAACAGTTCTTTGAACTCACCCTCTGGAAGAACTCAGCCATAGCAAAAATCCCAGAATTATTTCACACTGGCACCAAGTGGTATCTGCAGTACCCATGTTCTGGTCATGAAGTCCTGCCATGAATTAAACTTGTCTCACTATTACTGTAACCCCTCGTTGTCAGGGCAACAGCTTGTTTTGAATTCACTAGTATATGTATTGAGATTTGCCCACACTAAAGAGGGTCTCCTCCTAGAGGAAGCCCCAGGCCATGTGTCTAGTTTCCATCCTTCAATGGAATAAAGAAAGGTTTTCGCATATAACAACTATTAGCTCTTTGGTTTTGTTCGGTTTTTAGAGTTAACTGGGTTTTTGGTTTTGTTTTTTAGAGTTAACAGCACTTGCAAAATCTCTATGATTCTGGTCATTTGTTCTCAGGTTTGACATTACAAATGGGCCTCTAAGCCCATGCTTTAAAGAATAATAATAATAATCCCACCAGTCTAGCAATTGCCCTATAAACCCTTTAAGAAAGTCATCTACAATGAGTACTTCAACTTCTACTCTTTTCAATCTGTTCTAAATCTGTTAAAAACCACAGGCTGACTCTGACCCTGATGTCTGAATAAGCCCCCTTAGGTGTAGAGCTTCGTTCCAGGCCTGGATCCGTTCCCCATCTCCCAGGAAAAGACCTCAAGCACAACAGGTGTGAGGATTGGATCCTCAAGATAAAGTGTGGTGTTTACGCCCGGGCCTAGGAACACTTAAGTGTGCAATGTCCACAGGGGAAAGCCGTTAGGAAGCGTCCTATAAAAGGCTTGCACTTAAGACAATAAAAGAGACTCTATTTTCCACCATTTTTTGAGTCCCTGTCTCTCTTTTAACTCACCCTCTCGAAGCCTCTGGGTAGACAACTCTCTCAGCCCTGCTGGGGAACATCAGGGCTCCCCACATTTTCTTTGCCACAGAAGGCAGGGTTCCCCTAACTTGGCCCACCGCATAAATCCTCCATAACTTAGCTTCAAAGCTCAATGTTTAATTGAAACTGCTCTGTCCTAAATTACCAATGATATTTTAATGGCCAAATCACATGGTCTTTTTTTCAGTCACCGTCCTTCTTAATCTCTCAGCAGCCTTTCACACTTCTCTCATTTTCATGAGAGAATGAAGGAATTGCTTTCTGCTGGTTCTTCTACCAATCAGATTGCTCCTCACTAACAGTAGTATCCCTGGGCCTTCCAATTTGATCTCAGTTGGTGATCTGTGCAGCAACCATAGATGTATGTATCATCTCCATGCACCTTTCCAAGGGAGACTAATAACTTCTTTAAGGGGAGCAGGTAACTGGGGCCCCTGGATTGGACTACTGTGCTCTCATGAAAGAGAGTATACCAGACTAGAATCATATCTGTCTACCCCCTCCCCACCTAAAAATTGCTAGTCCAGGGGAAATGA
This sequence comes from Petaurus breviceps papuanus, assembly GCF_028583685.1. Lineage (NCBI taxonomy): Eukaryota > Metazoa > Chordata > Mammalia > Diprotodontia > Petauridae > Petaurus > Petaurus breviceps. The sequence continues at coordinate 33,809,826 of NW_027187391.1, forward strand.
TTTTTAGGTTCAAGCTGATTTCATGATCATTATCCCTTAATGGAGAAAAAAACATCCCAAGCTATATCCAAAGGCATGACCCCTTTCCCTTCCTATCAAATGTTATTTGTACAAAGACTATGTCATCTAATAAACAGTGAATAAACCCATTTATCCAAGCTAATAGCAAATAGAAATCAAAGAAGTTATACAGACAATATACAAAACAAATGAGCTCTCTCATTGGGAGGGAGGTATCTACACAAAAAAGAGAGTCCCCATCAAATCCAAGAGGAAATTATTTCAAGTTCTAGTGTTCAGGATACTATCTGAGGCACCAGCTCCTCCTGTACATGTTGGCTTTTTATGAAAACCTTTCTCTCCCTCCAGGGGTCTCTGTACCATGTCCTTTCTCAAGCTGAAAGCTAAAATAAAAATCTCTAGTCCCCCAAACTCCTTTTCTCACCTAGACATTCATAAACATTCTCTTTACTAGTGAGGAAATTCTTAAGTAAATGTACCAGGTTTGAACTCTAGGTTACATGCAGATTGTTCTCATCTATGTATCTAGCCCTATTAATTCTCCTGAGTGCTGGCCCTGCATCACCTACTGCCTTTTAGATATCTTGAATTGTATTTCCCTGAAGCAATTTAAACTCAGCATGTCCAAAAGAGACCTCATTATCTTTTCCTCCAAACCACACCTGCACAACTTACAGCCCTTGGAATGACGGCAACATGCCAAAGGATTTCCTCTATACCCAAAGGATGTCTTCCTCTACATTTTTCACAGACTGCCTGAAATCCTTTGGAGTGCTGCAATCAGGTTGTATAGGCCTGCTCCAAACCCTTTCAAACTTTCCTATTACTTTGGAAGCCATATGTCATCTTCCATGCCTCACTCACCTCATAGAACCAGTCTGTCATCCCTTTCTCTCCAGCCATATAGTCAAATGCATTTCAGGTCCTCATAATAATAAAAAGTAATAAGTGGTATTTATATAGAACCTTAAGGTTTGTAAAGTATACATGTTAATCCTCAAAAATTCTGAGAAATAGGCACTATTATACCCATTTTACAAGTGAGGAAACTGAGGCTAGGAGAAGACTTTCCCTGAGTCACATAGCTAGAAAGCATATGAACTCAGGTCTATCTTGACTTCACATCTAGAATCAATCTACCATGCTGCTTAATTCCCAACACCTCTCTCCTGCACTGCTGTAATAACCTTCTAACTCATTTCTCCACCTCAAGTCTTTCCCTATTCCAATCCATTGTCCACTCAGCTACCAAAGTGATTTTCTTAAAGTGTAGGTCTCACCCTGTCACCCCTCTCTTAATGAGCTGCAGTGGCTCCCTATTTCCGCTGAATTCAAATGTAAAGTCCTCTGTTTGGTATAGCTTACTGGAAAATCTGATATTTTTCATCTAGAATTAGAACATGTACAGAAAGTTATGCAAACTGCTTAAGATCATTTTAAAAGTTTTCAACTAACTTTCTTCATAAAAGTTTAGTGATCATTTATAAATCTTGAAACTGTTTTAAAAGAAGGGAAAATACTTTTAGAAGAAATTTTTTAAAGTTCTTAAAGTTCTTTACCACTTAGCCCCTTTGAGAGGCAAGGTATTACCAGCCCTTTTAGAGTCTCCTTCCTGATTCATGCAGTGGCACTGGCCTTCTTGTAGTTTCTTAAGAATTTGACTATTGATGAACAGGGGGACTTCAGAAAAACCTGAAAAGACTTATATGAATTGATGCTGAGTGAAGTGAGCAGAATCAGGAGAACACTGTACACAGTAACAGTCAGAGTATACAATGACTGACCTTGATAGACTTAGCCCTTCTCAGAAATGCAAGGACCTAAAATAATTCAAAAGGACGTATGATGGAAAATGCCATCCACATCCAGAGAAAGAACTATGGAGTCTGAATGCAGAACGAAGCTGACTATTTTCTTTTTGTTTTGCTCTTTTTCATGGTTCCTCCTATTTCTTAAAATTCTTCTATATAATATGACTAATGTGAAAATATGTTTAATAGGAATGCATATGTAGAACCTATATCAGATTGCATGCCGTCTTGGGGAGCGGGGAAGGAAAGGAGGGGGAGAAAGTTTAAAACTTATGAAGCAAATGCTGGAAACTAAAAATAAATAAACTTAAAAAAAAAGAAATTTTAAAAAAACCGACTATGCCATCTTTATGCCTGGAATGCTCTGAACCCTCACCTCTGCCTTACTTTTCCTACTTCCTTCAAGACAGTTCAAACCATACCTTAACAGGTCTTTCCTGATCTCTACCTTCCCCCCATGCTTTGTACATACCTTGTATGTAACTAGTTATTTATATGTTCATGAACATTGAGGAAAAGGACTATTTACATTTCTCTATATCCCTTCTCCCTTCATCACATCTCTTATATGTATAGTCTTCTCTCCTCTGACACGTCTGACATGCTGTTGCAGGCCCACATCCCCTCATGCCTGGATGATTACAATACCCTGCTTGCCTCAAGTCTCTCCCTACTCCAGACCATCCTCTACTTAGCTGTCAAATTTATCTTCCTGAAGAACAGTTTCACTGTCACCTCCTATGCAATACAATCCAGTGGCTCCTTATTGTCCTCTGGACCGAATGAAAAATCAGGCTTGTTTTTTAAAGCCCTCAATAGCCTGGCTCCTTCCTACCATTCTGGTCTTCTTATATATTATTCCCCACTCCTCTCCAGTGACACTAACCTCTTTGCTGTAGTAGAATAAGAGAGACTTTCTCCTAACTGTACACTTTTTTTTTGGTAAATTTTCATTGCCTTGGTTTATTTTTTATTAATTTGTTTACTTTTAGTTTACAGGATTCAATTCCACAATTCCTTGAGTTTCACATTCTGTTCCCCTTCCTCCCCTCCCCCCCATTGTGGCATACAGTCAAGTGTAGGATCTGTAAATACTTTCACATTAGATATTAGTCAGGTTATAAGGATGGATTGTATCAGATGGAATGAAAAATGTGAAAGAGGAAATAAAACCAAACAAGAAAAGGAAAAAGATCAGGTAGTTTTCTTCAATCTGGATACAAACACAGTTCTTTCTAGTTCTTTCTCTGGATATAGACATCTTTCTCCATCATAAGTCTTTTGGGATTGACTTATATCACTGCATTGCTGAGAAGAGTACAGTTTATCAAAGTTGGTCATCGCACATACGTTGTGTCTGTAAGTGTGTACAAATTTCTCCTGGTTCTACTCTTCTCGCTCAGCATCAGTTCGTATAAGCCTCTCCAGGCAAATATGAAGTCCATCTGCTCCTCGTTTCTTATAGCACAATAGTATTCCATAACATGCATATACCACAACTTGTTCAGCCATTCCCCAATTGATGGGCACCCCCTTAATTTCCAATTCTTTGCCACCACAAAAAGAGCTGCTATAAACATTTTTGTACATCTGTGTCTATCTCACACTTCTATGATTTCTTTGGGATATAACTCTAGAAATGGTATTGCTGGGTCAAAGGGTATGAAATTATTTATAGCCCTTTGGGCATAATTCCAGATTGCTCTCCAGAAAGGTTGGATCAGTTCACAACTCCACCAGCAATGCATTAGTGTTCCAATTTGCCCACATTCTCTCCAGCATTTGTCATTTTCCTGTTTTGTCATCTTAGCCAATCTGACTGGTGAGATGTGGTACCTCAGAATTGTTTTGATTTGCATTTCTCTAATGAATAGTGATTTAGAGCATTTCTTCATGTGCTTATAGGTATCTTCAATTTCTTTCTCTGAAAACTGCATGTTCATATCCTTTGACCATTTATCAATTGGGGAATGACTTGTATTCTTATAGATTTGACTCAATTCTCTATATATTTTAGAAATGAGTCCTTTATCAGAGACATAGGTTGTAAAAATTCTTTCCCAATTTCCCACCTCCCTCTTAACCTTGGTTACATTGGCTTTGTTTGTACAGAAGCTTTTCAATTTAATGTAATCAAAATTATCCATTTTGCATTTTATAATGCTTTCTAATTCTTGTTTAGTCATAAAGTCTTTCCCTCTCCACAAATCTGACAGGTAAATTATTCCTTGTTTTCTGAGATTGCTTACAATATCAACCTTTATACCTAGATCATGCACCCATTTAGACTTGATTTTGGTATATGGTGTTAGATAATGATCTATGCCCTGTTTCTGCCATACTATATTCCAGTTTTCCCAGCAGTTTTTGTTAAATAGTGAGTTCTTATCCCAAAAACTAGGGTCTTGGGATTTATCAAACAATAGATTACTATAGTCATTGACTGCTGGACCTAATCTATTTCATTGATCCACTACTCTATTCCTCAGCCAGTACCAAGTAGTTTTGATGACTGCTGCTTTATAATACAGATTGAAATTTGGTATAGCTAGTCCACCTTCCCTAGAATTTCTTTTCATTAATTCCCTTGATATTCTGGACCGTTTATTCTTCTAAATGAATTTTGTTACTATTTTTTCTAGCTCTACAAAGTAGTTTTTTGGTAAATTGATTGGTATGGCACTAAATATATAATTTAATTTAGGTAAAATTGTCATTTTTATTATATTAGCTCGACCCAGCCACGAGCAATTGATATTTTTCCAATTAGTTAGATCTGACTTTGTGTGAAAAGTGTTTTGTAGTTGTTGTCCTGGGTTTGTTTTGGCAGGTTGATTCCCAAATATTTTATAAAGTATACTGTAACTTTAAATGGGATTTCTCTTTCTATCTCTTGCTATTGAATTTCATTGGAAATATATAGGAATGCCGAGGATTTATGTGGGTTTATTTTATATCCTGCAACTTTGCCAAATTTATTTATTGTTTCAAGTAGTTTTTTAACTTGATTCTGTAGGATTCTCTAAGTATATCATTATATCATCTGCAAAGAGTGATAGCTTGGTCTCTTCTTTGCCTAATTTGATTTCTTTGATTTCTTTTTCTTCTCTAATTGCTACTGCTAACATTTCTAGTACCAGATTGAATAAGAGGGGTGATAGTGGACACCATTGTTTCATCCCTGATCTTATTGGAAATGCTTCTAGCTTATCCCCATTACATATATTTGCTGATGGTACACTTTCACTGGCTGTCTCTGGTGCCTAGAATTCTCTCCTTGCTCATCTTTGCCTCCAAACTTCCTTGGCTTCCTTTAGGCCTCAACTAAAGTCCCACCTTCTGCAGTGTTCCTTAATCTTCAAAATGCATTAAATGGTGCAGTGTATAAAGTGCTGGGTCCTGAGTCAAGAAGACCTGAGTTAAAGGGTCTGGACCTCAGAAACTTACTAGCTGTGTGACCCTGAGCAAGTCACAACCTCTACTTGCATCAGTTTCCTTAACTGTAAAATGGGGATATTAATAAAAACCTACCTACCAGGGTTATTGTGAGGATTGAATGAGAACAGTTGTAAATCACTTAGCACAGTGTCTGGCACATTGTAGGTGCATAAATCCTGATTCCCATCCCTAATGCCTTCCCTTCGAGATTACTCCCAATTTATCATACATATGTATGTGCATGTCATATCTATGTAACATTGTATTTATGTGCATATGTGTTTCACAAATAACACATGGGAGGCACTAAAGTTTTTGGACTTTAGCCTTTAACAGGTTCACTCTTGATCTGGTCAGACAGGAAGGACAAGAAGACAATTTTGGAGGGGTTAATAATCTTACTTTATTCTACTCTAGTTTTCTCAAGAGGGTTTGCTGATAATGGGAGCACCAACTCTTACAGCTTCCCCTAATCATCCTTCTAGCAGGCCGGGGCGAGAATGTAGTAAGAGATACAACTCCTATGGGATCCCCTAAGCCTCAATGGGGGCCAGTTCAGGAAAATACAGATCCCCCCCCAAGCCTTGATGGGGGCCAAGGCACACACAGCATTACAGTGTCATATTCTCCTATGGATTCCTCACTTACTGATCAGTGCCCTTTATCAGGCAACAGACAAAGAAGGCATATTTCCAGCAATAGCCTTGAAGGTTAACTTTAGCAATATGGTGATTATTACTATGAAAGCGTAGTAAGTGCCGCATTATGCCACACTGTATCTCACTGTGCAGTCTCAGTAGGACTATCTATCACTCTGATTCTAGGAATTACTATCTATGATCCTTAGAGCTATTGTGGGAGTTATCTAACACCTGGAAACTAGAGATTGCCATGGCCATGGAGCATGGGAAACTAATTCCAAAAAGGGCAACAAAATCCTCCTTACTTACAGCGTATATGTGTGCGTATAAAATTTGTTTGTACATGGTAATTTTCATGTTGCTTTTCCCATTAGATTATGAGCTCAGAAAGAACAGGCACTGGCTTTTGCCTTTGTGTCCCCTGTGATTAGTATAGTGCATGATGCCAAATAAGCACATAATAAATGCTTTTTGATTGACCTTGAGTATCCCATTTAACTTTTCTGGGCCTCAGTTTCCTCATCTGTAAAGTAGGGAAAATTATACTCACTTGGCAGGCTCTCTGTGGGGAAGTGCATCTTGTTTTAAGCTTCTACAAAAACAATTGTTCACAGCTTTAGAGCTGGAATCAATGTTAGAGGCCATTTAGTTCAACCAAAACTGAGATTCAGAGAAATTAAATGACTTCTTCAAGATATGTGTAAGAGGCAAAATTTCAACTCAGATCTCTCCAGCTCCAAATACAGCATTTACTCACTTATATAATATTCTGCATCCTGTATTTGCCAGTTGTAACTATTGTTGATATAGTAATCAAAAAAGGTAATATATATATAAATGATAGATGGGTCAATGCTATTATTAGGGAAATAATGATACCACCCACTTTGTGAAATAACATATAAAGTGCTTTGCAAACCTTAAACCTCTGTGTTGGATTGAGTAGTTGTATGAACTGAGGGATAGTCTTTTATGATATTACCAAGAAAAATAAACATCGGGTTTTTGTACCCTAAAAAATTACTTTTCTTCATTTACTATAAATAAAAATTTGTTAACAGATCTCAGAAATACTTTATTGACCAGAGGATGTGGTTGCTTAGTTGTTCTGGAGCTCATCCCACCGGGTCATCCAACAAACAGTCCTAGATGTTGAAGGTGGAAAACCAACTCTGCCTGGGGATCCAGGACTGGGATCCTTCCAACTTTCCCATTCATCCTAGCCTTGCATTAATTTGTTAATTCCAGGCCAAATCCAAGAGAAGAAAACTCCAAATCCCAGCATGCAGCGCGGCGGAGAGGTGGGTAGGTTAGGTCGTAGGAAATGGGAGACAATACAGTCTACGCTGCGACGGAAGGAGGGCGATTTAAAAAATCGAGGAGCTAAGGCCTTCCAAAAGCATCGCGGGATGCTATTGGCTGACTCGCTGCCACTTCTCCTGGGGGCCCGTGGCCGATCTGGGGTTCCAGTCTCCCCGCCGTCGAAGCCCTGGGAAGGGTCGGGAGTCAGGCTGTTGAGGCTGGGGGTAGCCCTTTAGGACAACGCGCTTGCGCAGTGCCCTCTCCCGGCCGGAGGATTCTGTGAGAAGAAAAAAGCTGCCGCCAAGGTACCTGCAGCCGCCGGGTGAGGGTGGGGGCACTTCCGGCACTCCAGGTACCCCCGGGGGGCGGGTCGGAACTGGGTGCTGGGCCCAAGTGCTGCGTCTTGAGGCTGTCCCGTACGCCTCCCATTCCTCGGGCTCGGCTCTGGTTTCGTTTCCGTGCTGCTGACATCAGCCTTGGTAGCCCCCGTGGTCGGCTGGGAGGAGGGAGGCCCGGCCTGCTGCAGGCTCCATCTCCCCCTCCTTTCCTAACGGTGGGGGGAGGGGAGATCGAAGGGTGGTCTGCTTACTGGAGCCCCACGTGGGACATGGGGCCAGCTGTGCACTCACCTTCCTGAGCCTCAGTGGCCTAATTGGTAAAACGGGTATCCATTTAACCGTGGCAGGTACTGGAGAGGCACAAAAGAAAAAGGGAACTGCTGCTGCTGCCCTCCAGGAGCTTCGGTTCTACCTGAGGAAGACAAAATAGGTTCAGAGATTTTGAAAAAGGGACCTTAGAGGCTAGTGGACCCCAAATGCTCGCGCTTTACGGTTGAGAAAACCAAGGCTTAGACACCTGGGTTTGCCAAAGGTAAGTGGCAGGTCCAGCATTTGATCCTAGGCTCTCCGCTTCCACATACCGGGCTCTCCTGCTTCTTTGGTAGGTGCATAATTGGTGGAGGGAGAAAGATAACAAGGGGGGGGGAGGGAGTGTAGGATGGAGAAACAGATACCATGGAAGGCCCCTCGCTGGGGTGGCCTCTGGGCATAATAGGACCTGTATTAAATAAATATTTGACTTCTGGTATTGTACCTCTTATACACCATGGTCTATCTGTGTTCCACCTTTGTCCTGAAGCCTTGTAACCAACCCCATACCGTCCTCACCTCAGCTTTTCTAGGCTCAGCCCTAAAGTTTAGGGTTTCTAGGACCCTCCCCTTCGTGCCCCGCCCCCCCAGTTACTTGGGTGTTTTGTTTTTTTTTTCCTAGTGTTAGTTCCTTGGCTACTGGGATTGATTTATTTTTTTGTTTTTGTATCCCAGTGCCTGGCATATTGTGTACACTTAAATGAATGCTTGTTGAATGGATTAACTAACTCACAGGGTCCCTATGGAACTCAGGATAGTTTATAAAAGGAGTTTGCAAACTTTAATGCTTGCATAAATGTTTACTGCTAGTCTCACTTGCCATTAAATGTAGAGAAATAGAATGGGGATGGTTTTCCAGATTAAGGAAGAATTTTCTACAGAAGAAGATAGATGGTACTCTTTTGTTTCTCCTCTACGTAAGTCTCCTGAAAAATCAGGAAAGTTTTTTGGGCATGTTTATTTTCTGTGTCTTACTAGAGCTCTGCTAGCAATTTAATGTTAAATGTAGCATTCAGACAATTACATAGTGCCTCCTCTGGCTCCGTGAATTGTATGCCTTTTATTGTCTTATGTGAATTGTATGCTTTTTATTGTCTTATTAGTGTTCTGAAGAGGGTTTTCCTCATCTAAAATCATGCAGATCGACATGAATTTGGAAATATTGTTTTAAAAATGGTTGATATTGGGGCATACTAATTTTAATTCTTATTTTGCTAAATCCGTACTATTTTGAAAACATCAGTAGCAGTCTTTTTAGGTTCATGTCTATCTCTACTAAAGCTCCCTTCCATTGCCACATGACAGTGTAGAAGTATTGAAGATGTACAGTTAGTTGTGGGCTTTCATATTGATGAGGGATGGCAATATGGTTCAGCAGGAATGCTGATCTTTATCTAAGACCAAAAAGCCTGCGATTCAGTCTGGAAAGAATTCAGTAGGCCCAAGCAAACTTGGAGTCAGAGTTGTAATATTGTATGCTTTACAGCTGGCAAGGGTCCTTAGGGGACCTGCAAGTTTATTGTTAGGCTGTACAGAGGGCAAGAGTCCTTTAGGGGACCTGCAACCTTAAAGGGGTAGAATTAAGGTTTTTATAGAATAATCCACAGTAGAACCCTTGCCAATTATGCTAACTAGGTGATTAAGGGTGGGATTAGGGAGGAGTTAAGGTGGGGCCAGTGTTTAAAGGGACATGTACTTTTAATGTAACTGCAGGTGTACTGCCCAAAATTCACTGGGAAAAAGCCCAAGGGGGGGCTACCTGGAGGTGTGGTTTTAAGCTTGAAACGTCACTAAGTCAGCTAGCAGTCAAGGACTGACTGAGAAGTGCCCAGTCTGCCACCCATCAGTGTCATGTTTGACAAGATTGATGTCTGGGAACCAAGGCTAATGGAGACTCGATGGCTAAGAGATAGTGTCCTGAAGGATTCATGGAGGCAGCCAAAGAGTCAACCTAGAGATAGGGTACGGAAGAATTCATGGGGGCAGCAGGACACTATAGAAGGGGGAGATAATAGTTGCCTAAGCTGGAATGTTTATAGATACTTCAGTGAAAGATTCACAGATGTAGCTTGTCATTGTTCCAAGCTGAGATAAACAATTCACGAATTGTTGCTTCTCAGAGTTAATGTTCTGAAGCTTGGAGTTGTTGCTTCTCAGAGTTAATGCTCTGAAGCTTGGGGGAAAGGGTGGTGTGATTTTACAAATTGGTTTTACAGACTGATGTTACAAAGTGGTATTACAAATTGATGTTACAAACATAGATCCCAAGCACCCCATCATTACTGATGTTACAAATTTGTATTACAAATTGATATTACAAATATAGATCCCAAGCACCCCATCAATATAACTTGTTTCACTAAATTTAGAGATTCTCATCACCAGATTGGCCACAGGATGATAGATATTTGGGGAATAGCAAAATATAAACACTGAAGAGAGGAAAATGTGAAACATTTGAAAATAAAAATCAGCTAAAATAGAAAATGAACAAAAGTACCAGTACTGTGGAACATCTGAAAAAATTAAAGTACCTGAGGGTAGGGAGATGAACAAAGAAACAGCCCCAGACATTTTTCAAATATATCTTTTTATGTATCAGATTTTAAATGATTAAGCAAGAATCACCACTATTTAGATGTACATAAGACAAAAAAAAATGAATAATGCAGTTCACACTTGAAATCAAGATGTACTCGATTCTAACACTGGGTCCTGCCGAATGAATTTGATTCATGTTCTCTCAGCCAAAAAAAAGCAGAATTTATTAAAGGTTCACCTTAATGGGTAGACTCTTAAAGAGCCTAAGTATTTGTGAAGCTTGTATTGACAAATGGACCAGAATAATCTGACAGTGAATCCGAGCTAGATAATTCTCTCCCCTTCTTGGAGGCAAGATGCATCTTATAAACAGAAAGATTGTGGGAGGGATCTAGGGGTGGTCTAGAGAAAGAGTTTGGGGAGGGTCTTGAGGAGGAGTCAAATGCAGTTAGACCCCAGTAATGTGATTAAGAATGAGCAATAGCTGAAGACTACCTGGAGATGACCAACAATGGAGGATTAGGCTAGTTTAAGGGTAACAGATTTGAGTATAGATATTTTGATAGGATCAAGAGTGGGAAGTAGATGGACAATGGGGGGCTAGGTGGCTCAGTGAGTAAAGTGCTGGCCCTGGAGTCAGGAGGACCTGAGTTCGGATCCGGCCTCAGACACTTACACACACAAAAAAAGACTAGCCGTAGCCATGTAACCTTGGACAAGTTACTTAACTCCAATTGCCTTCCAAAAGGCAAAAAAAAAAAACAGAGTAAGAGATTTGGGCCTAACTATAATGATAGGCTTATGATTAAATCAGAGTTCAGGGGGTTTCCCGGAACCTGTACCCAGTCATTAGTATTAAACAAGGCATAAAATAAGGAGATATGTTTCCCAATGTTGTTTATCAAGGATGGGGAATCTGCCGCCTTAAGGCCTTATGTGACCTAGGTTCTTAAGCTCAGCTGAATATTTTACAGAACAAATCCATTTGGTCTAGGTGGATGTCTATCTCAATATCTCAGTGGAAGAGTAAGTCTACTTAGATAATCCTCTTTGGGAATGATGTGCTGATTTCATCAAGTAATCATTATAGAATATTAAATAGCTCCCTTAATGTGGCCCATAATCATTCAGAACAGTTCAGTATAACTGTCTTCAGCCGGGGAAAAAAAAAGTGGCTAAAGAATGCCTATTGTCCAGAGGAGGACATGCATTTGGAGAGAGAGCCTATAGAACTGGCCTGTCCACATGTTATCTTGGCTAGACAATACAGATAAACAGCCAACTGGGATCTAAGATTGAATAGGAAGAATAGAGGTTTTGATTGCTTTGGGGAAATAGTGCAGTGCTTTTTTTTTTCTTTATGATCTTGAGCTTCTCCTTGAAATATAGGTCCATATTTAATCTTTTCCCCCCAGTTATGCTATATGACTACAAATCATGGAATGCCAGTCTCTAAGGAATCAAAATTTGGAGCCATTAAATGAGAAGTATAGTAGGTGTGAATAAGATGCATTGTGTTGTCTACAATGAATCACCTGCAAAAAGTGGTCCTAATGACAATGGAATGTGTATGAAATAGGAAATAACCAGTTAATGTAGTGAGAGCAAGATAACAGAGATGCAACATTAGTACCCATGTAATGCCAGCAGACCTACAATAAGGTCCCCTTGTGAAATACGTATGTGAATGCATAGATGAGAGTCATACATAATATAAATGTATAGGTGGGCTATGAGCTATTTACTGTTGGAAGGAGTATATCAGTCAGGTAATTCATTGAAGAATACCGTTGGGCCATTCAATTACAAATATCAATATCATGATGTATTATAAAATCTCTAAAGTGATATATAACAATTCCATAGAACTGACAATACGTACATTAACTACAGCTGTAAATAAAAGAAGACAAAGCTGGAGGTAGAGAAAATTCAAGTGAACTCAGAGACAGTAAATTGAATAAATAATTTTTGTTTGGCATATGATCATTTGTTCCTGATTTTTAAATGTTCAGGGGTTTTTTATATTGTTAAAAGCTCTAGAACCGTTGTGATCTCCCATCAATGCAAGGATCACCTACATCTAGAAAATTTAAAGGCCTTGAAATATTGGAGTAATATTTTCTAATTAGAAGTAATGGTGTGCTTTCACTTCTAGGCCCCTGTAATAACTATGTTTACCTGTGATATATGTGGAGAGCTAGTAGCCTCTGAACAAGACATGAAGACTCATCTTCTTTTGACTCATATGGAAAATGAAGTGATTTGCCCATTTTGCAAATTGTCTGGTGTGAATTATGATGAAATGTGTTTCCACATTGAAACAGCTCATTTCGAACAAAATGAAAATGAGAGAGACTTGGAGAAAGTTAACCAAGTACAACATAGGACTCTTGATAGAAAAACTGAAAAAGAAAACTCTCATCACTATAGACTGGAAGTTAATGAAGATGTTTATTCTGCTTGTGCATCAAATGATTTGAAAATTACAGATCACAGTCATGCTAAGGAGGCGTCTTTGAAGTGTAAAACCTTTCATTCAGAGGATTTGACTGAACTTAGAGAGTTACAAGAAAATAGACTGAATCAATCTGACTTAACCGAAATAAATGAATCATTGTCCAGTATCCCAGAATGTCCATTCTGTGGGAAAATAGAAGCATGTAATGAAGATTTGGAAACACATGTGAAAAAGAAGCATGCCAATCTTTTAGACACTCCAGCAGAAGGTATAGTATACATTTTGTAGTATGAAAAAGGAACAAGTATTTCCTATATGTGAACTAGTATTTAAAAGGTTCAGTTGTTATAATAGGAAATGGACTTACTGTTTCACTAGTAGGAAACTCCCTCTCCCTAGGCAGTTTGATACCTACTTTGTACTTAACATCTTAAGAGATTTGCCTAAGGCACTGAGAGGTCAGGTCACTTGCTCTGGGTTACATAGCTAGTGTTTGTTAGAGGCATGATTCGAATCCAAGGTTGATTGTCCACTACTTGATTTTACATAATAACATGTGCTTACAAATAATAACTCACATTTTTTTTTTGCACTTCAGTTTATGTATACTTTCCTGTGAACAGCCCTGTGAGGGAGGTAGGGCAGTTACTATCCACATTTTACAAATGAGAAACTTCATTTTAGACAAATTGTGGCTTAACCAGCCACACAATTCAATTTAAATCAGTATTTACTTAGCATCTCATATGTTCTAGGCTGGGGTGGGGAACCTGTGGCCTCAAGCAAGGCCCACCCCTGTTCTAGGCCTTATGGCAAATTTTGGATAAAAGAAAGACAAAAACAAAAGACCTAATCCCCTCAAAGTACTTATACTTGTGGATCTTTTTATTCTGAATGTCCAGTACTTTTTTTAACCTTATCATAATGTTTGAAACTTGGAAAAAACTCAAAAACACCTGTTCAAGCCAGTGACTTGAGCAAGTCACTTTTAGTCCTATGTTTCCCCATCTTTCAGATGATGGAGTAGTATAATCTCTGAATACATGTCTAACTCTAAAATTCTCAAGTATGCACTATATTGTTTTTTTTTTGTTATGAGAGATTAAGTATTAGAAAACAAAACAAAGTTTTCAGTGTTGTGTAAACAGAAACAATGGAATATAACCACTATAATATTATTGCTATGGGAAATGAGTTCAAACTCCCTACTTAAGCCTCTAATAAAACGACAATCCTCTATTGTAATAGTGCAACAAAAAGAGACCACTGTCCTATTCCCTTCTCTTGTTAATTTTATTGGAAAGGAATGCCAAAAATGTTGTTCTTATATCAAGGTCTAGCTGATAAATGTAGTTTCATATTTAAATAATTATTTGGAAGAATTAAGAAAAACCTATTTGAGTTTATTTCATTTTAATAAAAGACATTCAATAAACTTTAAATACCTACTACATAAAAAATCATTGTGCTAGATCAGGCCTGCACAACATAGGATTCATGGCCCGCCAAAGATTTCAGGCAGCCTACAAAAAATGTAGAGGATATCAAAGAAAGTAAAGGTGTTGGGGCGGCTAGGTGGCACAGTGAATAAAGCAGCAGCCCTGGAGTCAGGAGGACCTGAGTTCAAATTTGGCCTCAGACACTTAACACAAAAACTAGCCATGTGACTTCAGGCAAATCACTTAACCCCAATTGCCCTACAAAAAGCAAAAATAAAAATAAAAATAAAAGAAAGTAAAGGTGCTTTGTCCACGTCCTGCTTAACCTGCCTTCCACTGGTCACTATTGTGCCCCATCATGTACTTGGCAGGTGGGTTGCCACTTTTGTATTCCGGCCTGTTTGTCACCATGGCAACCAACCATTGTTGGTCTGTCTCTAGTCTAAGAGTAGTGATTTCATGATAAAAATCTCAAGTAATAAGTGTAATTAATTGACATTAATTGAAATTTCCCTTTTTTAACATTGCTGATTTGCAAAATAGTTTAATCATTAATTATACCTTTCCTTGGAAAGTGAGCTGCTAAAAACCTATCTGTGGCCTGAAGAAATTTAGCCTATTTTAATTTTGGCACCTACCTACTGCCAAGTTTGTGCAGGTTTGCTAGATGTTACGGAAGATACAAAATTTAGTTAAGACACGGAGGGAAACAACATGAGATGATTGGAAAGGTAGGGAAGGACCAGATTGTGAAGAGCCTTGAATTCCAGGGAAAAGAGTTTGAATTCTACTTGATAGGAAGTGGGGAGCCCCTGAAGATTGTTGAACAAAGGAGTTATTTAATCAGATTTCTATGTGAAATAATTACAACCGGTAGCAGGATCAGTTTGAAGAGTAGGGAACAGGTGGTAAAATCCGTTAAAAGGCTATTTCAGTTATTCAGGCTGTTTGTGATGAAGATTAGGATGATAGCAGTAAGGACTAGAAAGAGGGCATCAATATGACTTACGTTGTTGATTAAGGGTGGAATAGACAGAACTTGTAACTTGGTCATATCAAAGAACCCAGGATGCTGGATAAAATGGTAACCCCACACAAAAAGGAGCAAGTTTAGGGGGAAAAAATTAGCTGTTTCTGGCATATTGAATTCTAGGTGCCAATAAGACAGCCAGATGGAGATATTCTAGCAGTTGCTCATGTGGTTCTAGAACTCAGAGGAGAGATCAAGACCAGTGATACAGATTTAAGGGTCATATTACATGAAGCAATGGGAGTGAAAGAAATTGCCAAAAGAGAAAGTATAAAAGGGGAGCTAAGTGGCACATTGGATAGAGCACCTCAGCCAGGAGTCAGGAAGACCTGAGTACAAGGGTCTGGCCCTCAGATGCTTATTAGATGTGCAACCCTGGGTAGGTCACTCTGTTTGTCTCAGTTTCCTCATCTGTAAAATGGGGATAATAATAGCACCTGCTTGCCAGGGTTATTGTGAGGATAAAAAGAGAATAGTTGTAAGGCATTTGGCACAGGGGTTGGCAAATAATAAGCACCATATAAATTTTGGCTATTATAAATGTCATCATCATCATTATTCAATAAAGCAAGAGAGAAGAGGGACAAAAGGAATACCATCAGGAAGACGATGGGAATTAGCTAAGAGGTAAAAGAAAAACTTTGTGAGTTTAGTGTGTGAAGCAAAGAAATTTGAGGGCATACCCAGTAGTGGGAGGAGTATTAAATGTCTCATGTCAAGGAGGAGGAAGACTGAAAAACAGGCTATTGCTTTTGGCAACTGGGAGGTCATTGGGTTTTTTAAGAAAATAGTTTTAATAAAGTTGTAGAGGAGGTAGAACCCATGTTGTAAGGGTTAGTGAAAAAGAAGGTAGTAAAGAAATGGAAGTGTGTTTAGATAACTATAAATTTTAAAACATTGTTAAGAGTTACAAGGTTAGGGAGTGGTTTATTATGGTAGCAGGTTGTCAACTTCTGTAATGGAAGAGCTTCCAGGGTTATTGAGATATTGACCAGGGTTACAGTTATATATTCCTAATATTTGGGGAAATGATATTTGGTACTTGTGTACACCTTTCAATTATGTGAAGATGGATTAAAGTTTGGGTTTAAACTTTTTGGGACAATGGCCTCAGAAATAAAAAAAGACTTGTTTTTCACTGCCATTTATTTTCCATAACTTTTCTATGATTTTAGAAAATTATTGTAATGTACTATTTATTTCCCCAGAGTACCTTTGATTCTGTATCCCCAGTGTTATTTTTAGCCTGTAGCTTAATCTACATAAACAACCAGTAAAACAGGTTAGAAGTATACTTATTTATTTTTTTGGTTTGGGGTTTTGGTTTTTTTTTTTTTTGAGGGAGGAAGGTGAGGCAATTGGGATTAAGTGACTTGCCCAAGGTCACACAGCTAGTAAGTGTGTCAGGTGTCTGAAGTGGGATTTGAACTCAGGTCCTCCTGACTTCAGCTTTGGTGCTCTATTCACTGTGCCACCTAGCTGCCCCAGAAATACCTTAAAGGTACTTTAAAGGGATCATCAATCTGCCTAAGGAGAGAAAATAGTAATGGGGCTTGCATATGGAAGGGGCAGACGAAGACTTAACACTGGGAATGGATCTTAAGAGTAGTTGTGAAAAACAAAACAAAGAGACCTAACCTGATTTATGTTTATACAGGTCAAGATCAACCATTTTATGAATGTCCAATATGTGGTCTTATATGCACAAATTATCAGATCCTACATGAACATATCGATTTGCATTTAGAAGAAGGCCATTTTGAAGGTGAGTTGAAAAAAGAAAATATTGATAATTGCTAGGAAATACTCTTGTAATCTTGTAAATCCATTATTTGATTTGAATTTCAGAAGACAAACTCAGTTTTGGAGAAATAGCCAAAGTTAATAATGAATCATGCCAGTAAGAATAAAGATAGTTTTAAGAAAGATTCTTTTTGCTTCGCTCTTCCTTATTTTCTCTTTTCCAATTACTTGCAAAGGCTTGTCAGTTTTACCTCCACACTCCATTTCATTCAGGTCCTGGATACTTTTCATCTGACTATCAGTAACAATCTCCTCATTGAACTCCTGTTTTCCAGTCTCTTCACCCTACAATTTATCTTCCACATAACTTCCTAAAGTACATATCTGACTGTGCCATGTCACTCATATCTGACTGTGCCATGTCATCTCAAGAACTATTGGCAGCTCCCTATTACCTTTAAAGCCTTCCCAGTCTTTTTTTTCAAGCTCCTTTCTGGACTTTCTTTTTCTTTTCTTTTTTTTATTTGAGGGGGGAGGGCAGGGTAATTGGGGTTAAGTGATTTGCCCAAGGTCACACTGCTAGTAAGTGTTCTGTGTCTGAGGCTGGATTTGAACTCAGCTCCTCCTGATTCCAGGGCTGGTGCTGTATTCACTGTGCCACCTAGCCACCCCAACTTTTTTTTTTTTTCACATTGCTTCCCTTCATGCTCTTTGTATTCCACCCAAATAGGCCTTTTTCCTTTTTCCAAAACTACTCATTCCGTCTTGTACTTCTGTGTTTTTTTGTAGGCTATTTCCCATCCCTAAAATGTATTTCCTCCTTGCCTTCCTCTTCTCAGAGACCCTAGTTTTATTCAAATGTCAGCATTATTTGTCAGAATCCCTTTCTGAAGCCTGTGGTTGTGAATATTTTTTCCTTTTTCATATTGTCATGCATATTCTTATTTATATGTTTTGTTCCCCTTGAAAATACAGCCATTTCTCTGCATTTGCAGATTTTACATTTGAGGCTTTGGTTATTCGCAGGTTGATCACTGATAATTAAATGGGAATTCTCAGAGATTTGTAGTGTGCTGGGAAACTGCAGGCAACATGTGTATATAAAGAAAAATTTAAAAATTTTGTAAGTCATAAGTTCACGAATACTATATACTATTAATCTATTTTATCATTTAATTCCATGTCTATATACATAAATTTATTATAAACAGATTTTGTTAAAAATGTCAGTGAACTAAGAACTATAGGCTATGCACTGTCTTTGGGAATGCTTCCTCTTTGTCTCCAGATCCATGAAGCACTTGTTTTAGCTACATCTGCAGCTACAAAGACTGCATACAGTGCAAGATACTTTTTTAATGGGTGCAGTGTGGTGTTTTACTAGTTTTGTGTATGATCAGAATTTTAAAAATAAAGATTTGGGGTGGGGCCTAGAATTCATCATTTTTCACATTTACAGGGGTCCTGCGCCTCTCATTCTCACGAATGTCAAGAGACAACTATATTATTTTCTTGAAAGCAGACTTATTTTTTGTTTTATCTTTGCTACTCCAGTGCCTTGAACATAGTAGGCAGTTAATAAATGTTACTGATTTTTGAATGGATTGTTAAAAGTATAGTTCTGCTATCTATTCGGAAGTTAGGTTGTAGAAATGGTTGAGTTAGAGCAGTGGTCTCAGAGCTCCTTTACACTCTCAATAATTATTAAGGATGCCCAAAGGACTTTTGTTTTTTCAAGTTATATCTATTGACACTTATTGTGTTAGAAATTAAAACTGTTATGTTTTTTACAATGTTCATTTGTAAAAACCCATGTTAACTAACCCATAGTTAGTGTTAACATAAATAACATTTTTCTGAGAAGTAACTTTTCTAAAAAATGAGAAGAGTAGCATATATGTATGTGTATTTGTAAATCTCTTTGATGTCTTAAAGATGACTAGATTTGTGATATATTATTTGGATGAAGAAAGTCTAGCCTCACACAGATTAGTTGGAAAAAGAAAGAATATTTAAATAAGGCAAATAATGTCTTAATGTTTGTTATGAAAATATTTTTGAGCTTGTAGACTCCCTGAAAGGGTCTCGGGACTCTGAAGGGGTCTATGAACCATACTTTGAGAACTGCCGAGTTAGTGACTGGTTTTGCTTCTTTCTCTACTGGCTATCTCTTTTCAGTAGTAGTACTTAACTCAGATACCCCGTTGAACTTTGTTGTTTTTTTTTTTAAAGCAATTGGGGTTAAGTAACTTGCTCAAGGCTACATGGCCAGATGTTTCTGGATGGGTGCTAAGTGTATGAGGCTGGATTCAATCCCAGGTCATCCTGACTCTGGGGCTGGTGCTGTTACTAGCTGTGCTACCTGGCTGCCCCCACATTGAACTTTCTTAAAGGTTGAAGATCTAATCATTTCAGATAAAGAGATTTGGAAAGAACATTGTCTTTTAGTATCACCTATTAGAACTGCACTAACAAAGATGGATAGTTGGGGGGCAGCTAGGTGGCTCAGTGAGTAAGAGCAGGGGGAAAGGGGAGCAGGGAGTCAGGAGGGAGGACCTGGGATCTGTTCTGCCTCAGATACTTAACACCCACACAAAATAACTGGCCATGTAATCTTGGGCAAGTTACTTAACCCCAATTGCTTAAAAAAAAAAAAAGATGGATATTTGGCCTACTTTCTAAGAATATTAGGGGAGGGGTGGCTAGGTAGCTAAGTGAGTAGAGGGCCAGCCCTGGAGTCAGGAAGTATCTGGCCTCAGACACTTAACACACACACATAAAAAACTAGCTGTGTAATCTTGGGCAAGTTACTTAGCCCCAATTGCCCTCCAAAAGGCCAAAAAAAAAAAGACTATGTAGGGGAAGTATTTCCAGGGTATATCTTATCTGTTGCCCCTTGAAATAATTTTCAAAGCTTTGGTATGATTTCTTCCCTTTGAAAACAAAGACTGAGATTGTTATTCTATTAAATAGTCTCAACTAAATTAAGTATATCTACCTCTTTAATTTTTCTCAGGACCTTCTGTAGGTAGGATGTTGTACTAAACTGTAGGACTTTCAAAATAATAAGAAACTCTCTGCTTTTGAGTTCATAGTCAGGGAATATGCACAAAATAATCACAATGTACAACAATAGAAAAGCTCAGGATTGGTTCTACACATTGTAGCATTTGATAAGACAAGGACTGGAAAGTGCTTAGATTTGGGTTGACAGCCACCTGGCATTTTACTGGTTTAGCTAATATTTTACTAGGGAGCTTGTTTACTTATTGCTTTGTTGTGCTTTGGTCATTGTTTTTATTTTGGTAAATTTTGCTCAGCTTGACCATAAAGTAGTTTTACTGTAGAGGGAGTTTTTGTTATATTCTCACTTTGGATACCTCTCTGGATCTCAGTTTCTTCATCTATAAAGGAAGGGATTAGACTTAGATTTTCTCCAAATTTCCTTCTATTTCCTATGATCCTTATGAAATTTCTTGTTTTTTTTCAGTAGAGTGGAAACTGAAATCATAAGTTTTATAACTAACCCTCTCTGGAGGTTATGATTACCTGGAGTCTTATGGTAGAGGTGCTTCTACTCTAATTAATGTGGGGGAAAGGAGTAGAAGAATATGAATGGAAGGAAAAGGACTTGTGAAGGTGATTTGGAAAAGATAGCATAGTATAGTAGATAGAGTTTTGGATCCCACCATAGATATTTAATAACTCTTTGCTAGAGTTTCTTTAGTCTTATTGGCCTTTGTGGTCCTATGAAATGAAAACTCCTTAGAAAAGGATATCTCAAAATAATTTGCTTAAGGTAAAAAATTGGGAAGCAGAATTCTTTTGACTTACACATTTATTTAGATTGGGAAAGGTCAAACAGTAGTGGAAAGAGATAAATACAAAGAGAAATCCTGCAGTTTAAGTAAATTCAAGCAAATATGGATAAGGAAGGTAAGCTATTGTGGGGTGAAAAGGTGGGGGAGCCTGTTAAAATACATTAGCATCAGAGTAGTGTAGGCAAAACTACTGACAGCGACAAAGTGCTGAATTAAAGGAGGAAAGGAATAAAAATCAGTCCAAAAAAAGTAAAGCCCAAATCTGGCAGTAAAAACCTTACATGTGATTGATCAGATAGAATGAAAAATGGCAGAATGGATGAAAAAACAAAACTTAATTTTGCTGCTTACTAAAAATACATCTAAGGCGCAACTAGGTGGCACAGTGGATAGAACACTGACCTTGGAGTCAGGAAGACCCGAGTTCAAATATGGCATCAGTTGTGTGACTTTGGGCAAGTCACTTAACCCCAGTTACCATCAAACACACACATACACAACACACACACATCCATACATCTAAAAAATAAAGATTTGCATAATTCATTTTTCTTATATTATCTAGTGAGTCCAAAAAAGGAGTTGGAATCATGCTATCAAACAAGACAAAAAATAAAATTCACCATGTGAAGAAATAAACTGGGAAACTATACTCAATGAAACAATATCAATACTAAACATATATTTACCAAATGGCAAAATATTCTTCACCGGGCTTGATTTAGGATAGTCTCCCAATCAGTTATTATCAATGTTGGAACAAAATGAGACACTTGTAAGCTATTCAGCAGTTAACAAAAGGAAATTTACTTAGCCAGAGCAGGAAAGGGATCTTTACATATTGAGTATACCTTCCGTGGACCAGAGCTCCCTTGTGTGCTTTACTTATAGTGATCCACTAGCCAAGCCTCCTAGAGCCCCACCCCCAGATCCTCATAGCTATTTGGACTCAAATAATGAGGATATCCTGTTAGTCCTCTGAGCCAATGCAGTCTTGAGGAATGTCTCAGTACCTTTTAAGGAAAACTTGTCTGAACCTAAATGGGAGTGAAGGGTAAGATAATATTGCTTCTACCACAGCATCAACATTCATAAAGGAAAAATTAAGTGAAATTTATATAAATTTCAAAAATATAATAAAGTAGAAGACTTTGAAAATACCTTAAAGATAGAGAAAAAAAGAAAAATATGGAACCAAAAAAGTTGTTCATATACTTTGTCCATTTATCTGTTGGAGAATGGTTCTTAATTCCTATCTTGGAAATGAAATATTTATCAAAAAAACTTGCTGCCATGATTTTTCCTCCTATTAACTCTCTTCTGATTGTAGCTGCATTTATGCAGTATTGGTATCTCACAGATCTCTGTCCTGGGCCATCTTCTCCCTCAATACTATTTCACTTGGTGATTTCATCAGCTCTTATGGATTCAGTTATCTCAAATCTACATATCCATCCCAAACCATACTACTGTCCTTTAGTCTCATCTCCAGCTACCTATTTGACATCTAAGCAACAATAAACTCAACATGTCCAAAATGGAAATCCTAACCTTTCCCTCCAAATCCTTTTCCCCTTACAAACTTCTCTGTTACTACAGCTAGCACTACTATCCTTCTGGTCCCCTTGGCTCACACAGTCCTTGACTCCTCACTATCTCTTACCCCTCATATCCAATCTGTTGCCAAAGCCTGTCAATTTTACCTTTGTAACATCTCTCAAATGTGCCCTCTTCTCTCCTTTGTTACTGCCACCACCCTGGTCCAGGCCCTCATCTCCTCATTCATTCTTAGACTTGCAATAACTTACCAGTTAGATTGCTTTCCTCAGGTCTCTACCCCAGGCCATCCTCTACTCAGCCATCAAAGTAGTTTTCCTAAAGGGAAGATCTGAATGTGTCACACTTCCTAGTAAACTCCCTTGGTTCAGTATCACCCCCAGGATCAAATATAAAATCTTGTTTAGCATTCAAATTCTTGCATGGAATTCTGTATCTCCTCATTTCCAACTCTTGACTTCCCTGGCTTCTTTCAAATCCCAGCTAAAATTCTGCCTTCTACAACAGGCCTGTACAGTCAAAGGATTTCAGGAGGCCCATGAAAATGTAGAGACCTGTTCTACTAGGAGGCTTTCCCAATCCCTCTTCATTCTAGTACCTCCCCTCTGTTGATTACTTCCTGTTTATTGTATACTTAGCTTATTTGCGCTGGGTTGTCTGCATGTTGTCTCTAGACTGTGGGATCCTTGAGGGCAGGGACTGCCTTTTGCCTTTCTTTATATTCCCAGCACTAAACACACAGTGCTCTGCACATAGTAGACACTAAAATATTTAACTTTTTTGGTTTTGTTTTTAAAAAAATTAATTTTAATTAAAATTTTAGTTTTGTCTTCTACAATCCTCTCCATCTCTTGTTTGGTCATGAACTCTTTCCCTGCTATAATGGTTTCAAAAGGTAGTTTCTTTCTTGTTTCTGAGCCCGGATTTGATCCAGGTCATCCCGACACTGGAGCCGGTGCTCTTACTCGCTGAGCCACCTGGCTGCCCCTAAGCAATTGGGGTTAAGTAACTTGCTCAAGGTTACACGGCCAGGTGTTTCTGGGTGGGTGCTAAGTGTCTGAGCCCAGGATTCGATCTCCAGGTCTTCTCAACACTGGAGCCGGTGCTCTTGCTTGCTGTGCTACCTGGCCGATTTTCAATTCTAATATAACAATTATCAACTTATGTAAGAAAATCTTATTATATTTCCATACGTGGAAGATACCTGATCGTTTCAGAGGGATGTTTTGAGGCTCAGTGTTCCGTGCAAAACTACTTTACTTAAAATTGTAATGTAATTCTATCCTACTTTAAAAAAATAAAACTTAATAATTAACTGTCAGAGACATTTTATTATTATTATATTAATAATTTTGTCTTCGGCCCTTTTGAAACTATACTCCCAGAGGTGAATAAAGGCTCTAGTGACCTGGAATTGGCTCGTCAGCTCCAGCAAGAAGAAGACAGACAGGGAATGTCTGAGGGGTCAAGACAAGAAATAGAAGAATTCCAAAAATTGCAGGTATGGAGAAAATGTACATGATACTTAGATTTGGATTTTTAAAAATGTATACCTTCTAAAATTTGAATGCTTTTGACTTCTTCAAAGTACCTTAACCTGTAATGCCCCTTTAAAAGGGTTCACAACCACTTTACATGTAAGGGCAGTTGAAGAAGATGGAAAGAGGTTGCATGTCTTTCTCAAGGCAGAGCTTTTACAAAAACACAGGTTTCCTGATAGCTAGTTGTTGTGGTTTATTTCCCCTTGAATTATTAAAATCTTACTAAGGAATATTTTCTTTTTTTTTTTTTAAAGCAATCGGGGTTAAGTAACCTAAGGAATATTTTCAGTGAAAAATGTTGATTGTTTGGTTTTTTTCGAAATTCTGTATTTTGTATAATATTGTGTCAGACAAAGATGAAATTGGAGTGGGTATAAATTTAAACTACTTATTTCAGTGTGATTTTTTTCAAAAGTATACCGTATAGTCTCTGCCAATATTCCTTATAGGACATTAAAGAATCTCAACTTTGTGTTAGTTTGGAAAAACTTTTTTCTCTTGTAATTTCCTCATATGCAAAATAATTGACTGCTAGTATGTAAAAATAGAAAGGTTAGTTATTCCCTTGTCTTCCTTACCTTATATAAGTATGCAACTTTTATAAACATAGGAAGTTGCCAGCTTATAAAAAGATTTCAAATATATTGATTGTGAGGGGCGGCCAGGTGGCTCAGCAAGTAAGAGCACCGGCTCCAGTGTCAAGATGACCTGGGGATCAAATCTGGGCTCAGATACTTAGCACCACACACAGAAATAACTGGCCGTGTAACCTTGAGCAAGTTACTTAACCCCGATTGCTTTAAAAAAAATAAATAAAATAAAAATTTAAAAAAGATATATTGATTGTGTGAAAATTGGAACACATTTTGCCATGGAATGGTCTTAAATGGTAGTTAGAATTCATTCCTCAAAAGCCTTTTGAAAAGGGGCAGCCAGGTGGCTCCGTGAGTAAGAGCGCTGGCCCCAGTGTCGGGATGACTTGGGGATCGAGTCCGGGCTCAGATGCTTAGCACCACACCCAGAAATAACTGGCCGTGTAAACTTGAGCAAGTTACTTAACCCCAATTGCTTTAAAAAAAAAAACTTAAATGAAACCAGAATGTATCTGTAATACTTTTTGCAATGAAAAAAATAGTAGTAAACAATACCTTTGCAGATACAGACTGAGCCTTAGTTTCCTCATCTATAAAATGAGGAAGGTTGATCTAAATAAGCAGTTTTCAAACTTTGTGGTCTCAGGACCCTTTTGCAGTCTTAAATAATTATTGAGGACTCCAACAAGTTTTTGTTTATGTGGGTTATATATCTTGATATTATCATGAAAATGCTTTTGACCTCAAAGATACTCATAAAGACCACAGACCACACTTCGAAAACCACTGATATAGACAGCCTCAATTTCAAATGCAATATAGTGGCTCTTAATCTATCATATTACATAGACCCATTTTTCCTGACTAACTTTTCCTTGTTATTAAAGATACAAATCTTCTCTACTATATAGACTTATAAATCAAAACCTGCATATGGTCATTGTAATTGTTGAGGGTAAAAAACTGCAATCTGCATTTTGAGCACTAGTCTACCAGAAACTATTTTTATTCAGTGAATTGTTCTAATTCTAAACATCTCTGCTTAGTGAGAAGTACAACAGGACAGAGTTTTTTCTGTGCCTTTGAAAATCTCTTTCCCCAAGTTATTTTCAAGTTATAATTAATAGCATTTCCAAGCAACAGACATGATTCAACAATAAGATTAAACATAGCAATAGAATTTAGGTAAGTTTGCTGCCACTTAAAATGTCAAAACATTCTGGAGGATCATTTCCCTAAAACCATTCAATACTTCTTCAACTATTTCTTCATTGTTCAAAGGTAAACTCAGAGAGAAACCTTGGAGTCAGCACTGAACCTCTGCTTTCTCTCACCACCCTTATCCAATGAATTCCTAGTTTCCACACTTCTCTTTGACATTCATTGGCCACCACCCTAGTGTAGGTCCTCATCTACTCCTACATCTGCCAAATGATATTTTCAAAGCACAGTGCAGACCATTTCACTCTCCTGCATAAGAGACTTTAGTGGCTCCCTATTTCATGTAAAATAAAATATAAATATATCAAATAAAAATATAAATGTACATGTAGGAAAATATAAAATATGTAAATACATATAAAATATGTGTGTGTGTGTGTGTGTGTGTGTGTGTGTATCTGGTATTTAAATCCCTTCACAATCTGGCTCCAACCTAAACCAGGTGTTTTGGTATCATGGATTCCTTTGGCAGTCTGACAAAATCTACAAACCTCTTCTTAAAATGATATTCTGAAATTTACAGAATAAATACTGGATTACAAGGGAAACCAATCATATTGAAATCAAATTACAAAAAAAAAGTTTCATGGACCCCAGGTTTGAATCCTTGTTTTAGACTGATTTCACATCACTTGCTCAGCACAGTAGCTGGTACATAACAGGTGCTTAATAAATGCTTACTGATTCCTCATGAACTCCAAATTCCAGCCACACTGGTTCTTCCCCACATATGACATTCTAACTCCTTCCATCATGCCTTTACACAGGCTAGCCTCCATTCCTAGAATGTTCTTCCTTATCTCTTGCCTTTATATCCCTCACATTCCCTCAGGGGTCTGCTCATGTGCCACATCATCGATAAGACGTTTTGCCCAGTTGTTTGTGCTCTCCCCCCACCAGTTACTTTGTATTTATTTAGATATACAAGTATTTGTCTGTGTACATATTGTTTCCCTGATAGAATTTATGTTCATGAAGGCATTTTTGTCCTTATTTTCCTAGCATTGAGTACAGTTCCTAGGATAGAGTAGGCATTTAATAAATTTATTTAATAAAATAAAACTGGATCTAAATCAGTTCAACTTAAAGTCAGGAAACCTGGGTTTTTAAGCCCATCTCACACAATAGCTTTGTGACCCTGGGAAATCTTTTAATTGCCCTGAGTTTCGGTTTTTTTACCTGTAAAATGGCACCATAGGATCATAGATTTAGAGCTTGAAGGGACCTTATGGGTCATTCAGTTCATTTTCCTCATTTTGCATCTGAGGAAATTGAGGCCTAGAAAAAGTTAAATGACTTGGCCAAGGTCATGTAGTTATTCAGTGGTAGAAGTAGAATTCAGATCATGATACTTGTAATACCTACTTCACAGGGTTGTTGGGGGCAGTATTTTCTAAATTTTTAAATGTTATATAAGTTTAAATTATTACTGTTATTAATTTTTTTCCCTTTTTCCTTTGAAACTGATTTTATTGCTTTAGGGAACAAAACTTTATAAAGTCATGTTGGTAACTGCTCTGAAATTTAGTCTTTAAGAGTTCCAAGAAGGCAGTGAGAAGTGAAAATAACTTATCCACAGTCCAAAGAAAATAAGGTTGTTAGGACTTGAACCCAAGTTTTCAGGGGCTCTGAAGTCCATTCTCTTTCAGCTTTGCTATGCTGCCTTTTATAACGCTGTTTAAATAGTACATTTCCAAATAGGTTAAATAATATCATCATCATTCATGGGATCATAGATTTTGAGCTGGAAGGGACCTTAGATATAATCTAGTTTATCCCTCTCATTTTACAGATTACACACTACAGCCCAGAGAGGCTAAATGATTTGCCTGTGGTCACATCAGTAGTGAAAGAGCTAGGATTTTTGTCTAATCCACCTACTTTCATCTATGTTGACCTAGATGAATCAAATAATTAAGTTATACATTTTTATTTCCAATAGAGACAATATGGTTTAGATAATTCTGGAGGCTATAAACAGCAGCAGCTAAGAAATATGGAAATTGAAGTACGCAGAGGAAGGATGCAGCCGATGGAGTTTCATAAAAGGAAAGCTGACATGCTGGAATCATTGGCTTTTGGCGTAGATGATGGCAAAACAAGGACTTCTGGTGGGTATTTCGATCCTATTTCAGAGGATTAAGAGGGAGTTTGATTTTTAGATGGACTTTAAAAAATTTTGGTAGGTATGCTTAGATCGATGCCTATACTTAGACAGTTTTTATAAGCAATAAGATTGTGTGAAGAATATTTGCTTTTTAAAATTATCCTGGTGGCATTTGTGTAAATATTGTATTGCTTTAACTCAGAGCACAAAGGAAAATAACCTTTTATGCTGTTCTGAAGAGTAAGAGGCTTTCATATTATAGTATTGGCTCTTTGAAAAGTAATTATGTGAATGGTTATTGGATTAGCCAATACTTGAAATTTTTTTATTTATACATTTGGAATCTTGAAAATACTGTTTATTTTGAAGCTGAATTCTAATTGTCTCTTCTGTGTGTTACCTCCCTAATCTTATTCATTGTTTGTAGAATTCTAAAATACGTAGTTAATGTCTTACACTTATATTTCATTTAGTATTGTGCCTTTAGTAGGCATTCAACCAGTACCTGTTTCTTGGTTTGATTTCTTTCTTTCTAAAAAAAATCACTATGCTCTAGAATGGTATTATGTAGCCTTTTCATCTTATTTTCTCCTACTTCAGGAATAATTGAAGCCCTCTATAGACATTATCAGAATGAAGCAAGAGAGGTGAGGCGAGTGTGGCTTTCCACAGGAGTCGACCATTTTTCTTCATCTTTAGGAGACAAAGGCTGGGGTTGTGGCTACAGAAATTTTCAAATGCTGCTTTCATCTCTGTTGCGAAATGATTCTTATAAGGACTGCTTAAATGGTACATAAAATATTGTTTGTCTTTCTGAACCCATTATCTTTTCAAGTATATGTGAAATACATGTTATTTAGGAGGCAGTTAGTGGCTTAGCAAAGAAAGATCTGTACAAATATTTATAATAATAGCTTTTCTTACTTTGGAGTTTTCAGGAGGTTGGAGAGGGTAAGAAGGGGGAAGGAAAGGTATTCAAGGTCTCCTGTTCACTTTCCTCTCTGTTTAGCAGCAAATACTTTCTAAATGAATGATTTTTGTGTCAGAGACTATACCATAGAATTAAAGATAGGCAGCACATAAGCTTAATATATCCTAGCTAGATTTGTTGGTGGATACTTTTGTAGTCAGCCAAGGCCTCTGATAAAGGATCAGAGCTAGAGACAAATGTGAGCACAATAGGTTTTCTAACAAGCATTTCTAGGAAGACTTTTTTTTTTTAATTTGGGTTTCTAGATCTAATCTTAAACCAACCATCTGTGGCATTTAAGTGCTGACATCCTTAAATCGGTTTATGAGGAAAAAGCACAAAAATGGCTCCCCAACTTCCTATTTATATACAGAATAAGGGTCATCTGTGACATATTAGTGATTTTTCACCAAGTTTTATCACATCCAAGGGGTTCTTATGCAGTGATTAGTAGGGGCAGATATTTACTGTTGCTTCTGATCCCATATCTCTGGTTTGAGTTCTTTGAATTGAATTGAATTGGTTGGAAGAGTAGAATATAGAAGAGAAGAAAAAGGGAAAGGTTGGGGAGAATATGACTGATCCAGTGGCTTACTTTGCAAATTTATTAGTTCTATTGTTGTGGCCCTGGCTGAGGTCTGTGAAAATTTTAACTGGAAATCCCAAAGACCAAGCTCCCATTCCACCACCCAGAAATCTTTATTTATAAAGTTATAGTCCACTGGGAATTAAGGTAAAGAACCTCAGTGGCTAAACAAACAAAAAAGGTGCCTTTAAGTTTGTTTATGTCTTTCTTAAGTCAATTCTACATTCTAAAGTGTGCTAGCTATAGATACAGTAATCAGGTTAACATGTAATTAGTGTTTTTTTAATATTGGTGTTTGCCCTTCATTCTCAAAGAGGACCATGATATCAGGGAGGTGATGCCATGACATATGAATGAAGGAGGACTGTGCAGAGTCACCAGCCTCACTTTCACCTCCAGAGCCATCTGGGTCCAGTGGCCAGATAGATACAGATCAGGACAACTGGAGATGGCCCAAGATGCAGTGGGGAACCTTGGCCATTTCAGGCCAAGGTCTTCAGTCTGTCTGTTTGCCTGAGGCAAAGCCTATTCAATGATAAGAAAGGAGACAAAGGGGTGGGTAGGTGGCACAGTGAATAGAGCACCGGCCCTGAAGTCAGGAGGACCTGAGTTCAAATGTGACCTTAGACACTTAACATAAAAAGTAGCTGTTTGACCTTGGGCAAGTAACTTAACCCCAATTGCCCTACCTTCCCCTCTCCAAAAAGCAAAAGAAAGAAAGAAACAAGGCAAAGAATAGCCTCTTTAAAAAAAAAAAACATCTGGGAGGGGAAGACTCAGAGTCTGGGCAAAACAGAACCCTTGCTATTTACATTGATCCTGAGCCAAATTGGGCCCAAACGCTGACCAGGTAGGGCTTGGCCTGGGACCTATTATTGCAATGTCAGTCAGTGAGAGCAAGAGTGATTTGGAGAG
The DNA here is from genome assembly GCF_028583685.1 of Petaurus breviceps papuanus. Taxonomy (NCBI): domain Eukaryota; kingdom Metazoa; phylum Chordata; class Mammalia; order Diprotodontia; family Petauridae; genus Petaurus; species Petaurus breviceps. The sequence goes on from NW_027187391.1 coordinate 33,840,211, forward strand.
CCAGAATGATTTGGGGGTAAGGCTGGTCTTTAAGAGAAAAGGAAAAAACATTTCAGAGATTATATATGTTCTGTACTTCATATATTGAGATGTCTGGCATCATTGGGGGTAGATCACTAGGTATATAGAGGGATTGGAATATGCTTTTACTACAAAGCTTAAATGTTAGTGTATAGAAAAAGAAGTGAAATAAAAACTGTCAGAATTGGAATAGACTTCGTGTTTCTGGGTTTATAACTATACAAAAGAGCAATTATGCTTTTGAAATTTTGACTGATTCCCCAGATATTTATCACTTAGTGCATCCTAACTGAAATATTATTATTTTGTTTGTAGTTTTAAAAGCAACAAACTAGAATATTTTAATAATTCAGCCATTCATAATGTGTGTTTATAATATGTGGTACATTATTAACATAATTTCAGATATGTCAATTCCTTGCATTCCAAAAATTCAGTCCATGATTGAAGATGCATGGAAAGAAGGGTTTGATCCTCAGGGTGCCTCTCAACTCAACAACAAGTTACAGGGAACAAGAGCCTGGATTGGAGCATGTGAAATATATTCACTACTAACTTCTCTCAGGCTGAAGTATGTATCTGTTAACAGGAACCCTTGTAATTTCTTATTTTTCTTTTACTATTTCATTGCTTTTATGTTTTACTTCTTCAGTCATTCACTTAATTTTTAAAGTTATTTTTGTAATTGAAATTACATATGAAAATAATTCTTAAGTTATAAATTGATAAAATGCACAGTTTTGTACTACATGTTTAGAATCATACTTTAAAATTTAGTTAATTTAAATGACCATTAGATTATATATTTTTTTGTCTTTTCCTTGGTTCTCTGTTTATACATATTAAATATACACTATGTCATACAACTGAACTTACAAATAATTTTGAAAAAAGAGGAGTATTTTCATTTGATTATCTTTTACACAACAGCTTCTCTTTTCGTGCTGTCATTGCTTTTGTACTTTCAACAAGAGATCAGTCATTCAAAAAGGGCCGCCCTTTGCTTCTTAAATTATATTATTTTGGGCAATACTAAAATATGGAATTTTTCTAAAATGACAAATATTTTCCCAGCAATTAAATTTCCCAACCCAAAAGAATGATTTTTTTCTCACTTTTAAACAATCTGTGTGGAAGATCATTTATGGACAAAACCACTTGTATGAATGTAAATTTATGATGATGATACTGTGGTTGTTGATGGACTTGCCATGTAGGCATTGAAATTTATACTACTACTCTCAAAATTTTATTTCAAGCTTGATAGTTTGACCTCTCTTAAGGGGAGAGAATATTAATTGTTAAAACATAGGCTAGATTCTAGGCATAGCCTACAATAATTTCACAACTCTTAATTATTACTTATGTCCTTTTGTTGCAATTTTAGCAGTTTGGCAGTCAAATGTGAGCATTTTTGCTTGATGTTAATAGCTAAATTGGGAGAATAAAAATTGTCATTGCTCTTTGGCAAGACCTCATGCTTGAAGAACTTGGAAGTTAAGCTTTATCCCAAACTCTGCATAGATTATTGTAGCGGCAAGCACCCCAAGCTTCCTCAGGGTTTGCTGCCAATACAGGTTCTTGGATCTGCTTTAATAAAGAAAAGCAACTCAAAATGGGTTAACAAGCTTACTTTAATCAGTCAGACATATATTGTTTACCTTGTTCAGGGGAAAAGATCAGCACCCCGAACTTCAAAGTACACAGACAGAATTATCAAGACAGAAACAGATCTAGTAGACAGATTTCAAACTGTCCAACCATTACATCCATACCCAGTCAACATCTGGGTTTTTTCAAAGCCGGGGGGCTCAGGACAACGGCTTCCCAGAATCCATATCAAATCACAGAACACATCTCGAAGTGAGGCCCAAAACAAAGCTACACATCAGGGCTTATATAGCCTTCTCCTGGCTCAGAGAATGTAACAACCTTGTTGACCCACTGGCCAATCAAGAAGTATCTACTGAAAAACAAGCCTCCCTCCCCAGACTTCAGGTGCACTTTAGCCTAGGGGCAGGGAAGATCTTTAAATTTACATTCCCATTACAATTATTTGTAGAGTTATTTAGGCTTCAGATGAAACTTTTTAAAAGACTCTTCCTATAGATTATATGGGTATTATTCTAATTTGTTATTACTATTAAGTGAGGCTAATTGAGTCTAAGGTGAAGTAGCAGAAAGAGTGCTAGACTTCTTCATGACACGTGTTCAAATCCTGCCCCATATACTTTGTAGACATGTGACCATGGAGTTACCCTTTTAGAACCTCACTTTTATCATGTGCAAAATGGGAATGATAATAATAATTGCACTATCAATATCACAGTCTTGTAGGGAAAGTTCTTTGGAAACCTTAAAGAACTATTTAAATGTGAGTTGCTACAGACAGCTTTACAGATAGCCACTTGTTCAACATAACTTCTATTCTGACAGCAATTAAAATACCATCATTTTATTCTTGGAAAAACATTGGCAGATAAAAGTAAATTTATGGACTTTTTGTTTCTACTTACTAATTGTGAGTATACATATATTTCAATATATGCTTTTCTGAGCATTTTTTCACTGAATTTTTATAGGTGTCGAATTATTGATTTTCACAAGTCTACTGGTCCTTCGGGCACGCACCCTCGATTATTTGAATGGATATTGAACTACTATTCTTCAGGCAGAGAAGGCGGTCCAAAGGTAGTATGCTCCTCCAAACCTCCCATCTACCTACAGCATCAAGGTTAGTGCTGAGTTTACATTTTTGTCTGATATTTCTAGGATGACATTTCAAGTGACATTTTAATTACAGTGCAGAATGTTTGGTGGCCAGGCTGGTTTGTAACTATTCCCACCCCTTTTTTGAGTAGGTCTTTCTAGACCTCCATTTTCATGGTGGAAAATGAAAGGTAATTGACTAACAAAAACAAGGGGAAGCATATTAGTAGTAAAAGAATTCCATTGTCTTACAAAGAAAATACAGTATTGTATACAGATAAGTTATATATCATATATTGGTTATTGTCCAGGTTTGCTGGAGCAAATAATATAAATCATAAAACACATGTAGATAAAATATTCAATAACTTTGTTAATAGTTATTTTATTTTGATTTTAGGACACAGCCGAACTATTATTGGAATTGAAGAGAGAAAGAACAGAACCCTCTGTTTACTAATATTTGACCCAGGCTGTCCTTCTCGGGAAATGCAAAAACTATTAAAACAAGACATTGAGGGCACCAGTCTCAAACAGCTCTGGAGATTTGTAGGAAATTTAAAGCATAAGCAGTACCAGATAGTAACTGTAGAGGGTATACTTTCTTCAGAAGAGAAAGTTGTAAGTATTTTTTTTTTCTTATAAAGAGAAGAGATTTGAGTTTATTGGCAGTTTAAAATTCCTAAAAAAAAAAGAGATCTCAACATGCAGTTGCGTTTATTAACTGAGTAATCAGAGCTTTTGCTTGCATTTTCATTCAGCTACTGAAAAAGAAATACTATCTAGTCTTTACTCTTATTTTAGATTTTTATGGCATTCATTCAGGACCTCAAAGTTTCTTGCATGTTTTAAATGTAATTGCATAACAAGTAATTGGTGACTACAAACATTTTATGTATAAGGAAGCATACTTAATAGAGAGAAAGAACAAAGTGATCATTGATTTTTTGTTTGTTTGTTTTGTGTTTTGCTTTTTGGTAGGGCAATTGGGGTTAAGTGACTTGCCCAAGGTCACACAAGCTAGTTTTGTGTTAAGTGTCTGAAGCTGGATTTGAACTCAGGTCCTCCTGACTCCACTCTATTCATTGCACCACCTAGCTGCCCCTCAGATGATAAATTATTAAGGTGATAGTTTTCATATTAGGTGAACCTAAATGGAGACTTTATCCACTTTGGATGAACACATGTCACTCTACATGTCATTTCTTGTGAGGAAAAAGAAAAGACCATTGTTCTTAAGGAAAAACTCCCTTTTTAGGGACATAATATAACATTGTGTGTGTGTGTGTGTGTGTGTGTACATGTAGGTGATATAAAACATAAGATATATGAAACTATAAGATAGTTTCTTGTTGGCTGTCAAACCTGTCTGAAAAGGTGTTTTAGCAACTAGGAGTTTAATGGAATGTTTCTTAAATATTTTGAAGGCATATTTAAATTTATATTCATCATTTATTTATTTATTTTTCCTTTTTGGAGAGGAGGAAGGTAGGGCAGTTGGGGTTAAGTGACTTGCCGAAGGTCACATAGCGTTCGTGCATGTGTGTGTGTGTGTGTGTGTGTGTGTGTGTGTGTGTGTGTGTGTGT
>NW_027187391.1:33844537-33982037 GCF_028583685.1 Petaurus breviceps papuanus
TGTGTGTGTGTGTGTGTGTGTGTGTGTGTGTGTGTGTGTGTGTGTGTGAAGTGTCTGAGGCTGGATTCAAATTCAGGTCCTCCTGACTCCAGGGCCAGTGCTCTATTCACTGAGCCCCCTAGGTACCCCATTTATATTCATTATTTACCTGCCCTTATATTTTTCTCCGTTACCTAGACAGAGCCTGACATTTAGAATTTTATAGGAAAGGAACTGATGTTGACAATTACGAGTACAGTTAAATAGGCATATTTAATAATAGAGTAATAGCTAGGCATTTTGTCACTTATTCACAATGTGGGTTATAAAGATAGGAGAAATTAATATATGAAAATTTTTAGACAGGCTTCAGTTTAGTACTTCTTGACAAATTAAAGAATTTTTCTCAATTATAAACATATTCAGTACGTAACCCTACCACTGATTTTAGCTGGATGAAACCAAAGATTAATCTAGTAACAGAGTTTGTAAGTTGCACAGTTATTAATGTATAAATAACAACTGAAATCCTAGGGCCACGGTGGAATTCTAGAGTTATTTCCTCATAGCTAAACTAATGTTTTGGAAGCATAGCAACAAAAATGGGTACTTCTCATACTCTGTTTTTGCTGCTGACAATATTTTTTGAACTAGATATAGTACTGGACTTGAACTGTGAGACCTGTATCTTAAGGAACATTAAGGTAAAATATCCAGGGTAGAAGGGATTTTTTTGGTAGTGAGGGATAAGAATATATGCTAGACTTTTGTTTCCATAGCTGAGTCAGTTATTTATGTTGTATCTTAATTTCTTACATACTTTTTACCATAAATAAAACATCAGTCATAAAAGGCCTTGTATATCTCAAAGCTTTGCTCATGTAATCTTGAAGTTGCCCAATTTAATTTTCTTTGTCATTTTTCAGTCTGTGACAATATTAAATATTCATTTGTCTCAAGTTATCTGAGATACTATCAATAATAACCTAGGTGAATTTTTCATTTCTCATAAACATTTGTCTTTAGTGTACATATTACACAGGGCTATGGACTGGATTTCATTAATATAGGGAATTCCACGGTTAGGAAATTCCCTCTATCCCTGCAGGTCAGCACTTTATCTGCAACTTAAAGTCTTAGAGAGTTATGTAGGGCACTGAGCCATGACTTACTCAGGGTCATATATTCAGTCCATGTCAGAGGTGAGACTTGACTTTGAAGTTGGTTCTCTACTACATCATGCTCATTGCCTCTCATATATTACATACCCTCATTATTGTCTGAAAATGTTATATTAATAGTTTCTTCAGTATAAAGTTGGCAACATTTTGTTGGTTTTCAAAATTAAATATTTTGAAGATGTATTGAAATTTATCCATCTATAATTCTATGCTTTTTATTTTTCACAACCACTAGTCTTGTACCATATACATAGATGATACTTAAATGTTTGCTAATCTACAGATTTCCCAGATTCTCAAATCAGGACAATTATATTTTCCCCAAAAATGTTTCTAAACCTGTAAAATATATCAAGCTTTACAAATCCCTTTTGAATTTTTGAATCCCTCAGTATTTTCTGCAGAGACTACTTTGATATAAGGGAAAAGTAGTAAAATGCAGCAGTTTCAGAATAATTTTAGGCTTTGACTTAATATCTCCAAATATGTCAGATTGGAATAATTATCTAATCCTTATTCTTTTTCTGCTGCAAGTGAACTTGAAATTAGTTATATCACCAGTGCCTTTCTGCTCCCACTATATGCCACATTCGGAATACATTCCTTTATCATCTGTCTGACAAAACTCTTTTCTTTCAAAGTCCTCATCAAGTCCCACTTCTGTTTTTTAAGAATTTATTTGTTCCCACACTCCACCCCATCCCACCTTACCCCCCAGCTTAAAAGAGGGCTTTACCTTCCATAGATTTTTCATCAAACATTGTCTCACTTTGGGCTGATTTTTACAACATTGTTTTCTTTGAACTGATCAAATTTAGCCTTGTATACATGGGGTTTTTTTTCTCTCATTTTATTGTAACCTCAATAAGTTATCTCCTACTCCATACGTTGCCTTAATATGTGTGGTGTGTGTGTGAGAAAAATGTGGAAATACATTATTTTAAAGATGTGGAAGGGTCTTTGTGTGTGGTAGTTACAGTGCTTGGCTAGTCTATAGAGTGTCTAAAGTGGAAGTAATGTATGATGAACCTAGAGGGGTAAATTGGAGCCTGTTGTAAATTTAAGACAAGTTAGGTACCATCAGACCCAGTCCTCAGCTTAATTTGACTTATTCCCCGAAGTGAATATCAAGAAGTCTGATAACCAGTTGATGACTAGAGTTATTTCCAAGAGAAAAAAAAACTCTTTAAAAATCTTGAGTGGCAAAGACCAGAAAGGCCACAAGATAGGAATATTCCAGTCGGAGTCTCAGTCTTTGTGTGTGTTACTTTGCTTTTTTGCATATTCATATCCCTGGCTTGTTGTGTGTACTTTGTTCAAAACTGTGTTGACTCCTTCTCTCTCGGATAACTAGCCACAACATAGAATACAACTCAATAATTTCTATTATTTGTTATTAAATGGAGTTCAGTATTATTCTCTTCCACATTATTTTTCAGTTAACATTTTTCTCTCACTCCCTGTAGCAGCAAGCACCCCAAGCGTCCTCAGGGTTTGCTGCCCATACAGGTTCTTGGATCTGCTTTGCCAAAGGAAAGCAACTCAAAATGGGTTAAACAAGCTTACTTTAATCAGTCAGACATATATCGTTTACCTTGTTCAGGGGAAAAAGGTCAGCACCCCAAACTTCAAAATATACAGACAGAATTATCAAGACATTAACAGATCAAGTAGACAGCTTTCCAAACTGTCCAACCATTACATCCATACCCAGTCAACATCTGGGTTTCCACATCTGGATTTTTTCAAAGCCGGGGGACTCTCAATAACGGCTTCCCAGAATTCAGATCAAATCACAGAACACTTCTCAAAGTGAGTCCCAAAACAAAGCTACACATCAGGGCTTACATAGCCTTCTCCTGGCTCAGAGAATGTAATAACCTTATTGACTCACTGGCCAATCAAGAAGTATCTACTGAAAAACAAGCCTCCCTCCCCAGACTTCAGGTGCATTTTAGCCTAGGGGCAGGGAAGATCTTCCAAATTTGCATTCCCATTACACTCCCCTATTTAAAAGAAAAAAAAACCTTGTGACAAATATGCATAGTCATAAATCACTACAAATTAGAGAACCATACCTCCCACACATCAGATTGGTAAAGTTAACAAAAAAGGAAAATGATAAATGTTGGAGGAGCTCTGAGAAAGTAGGCAAAATTATGTACTTATGGTGGACCTCTTAATGGATATAATTATTGTAGGAAATGATTTGAGATTATAGGCAGTCCTTAACTTTCACAGGGGTAACATTCATAGAAAATGGCCTGAAAGTCAAAAATGCAGATGTTGATATATTGAACCTGTAGGAAATAGGGATTTAGGTTCCTGAAACCACTAGAAAGTGTAATCTTTCACCATAGATTGCTGAAGATACACTTTTCTGAATGCATTTTTTTAAAAGAACATTAATTCTGATAATATGTGCTTTTCCTAACACAGTAACCATGAAATAATGCATAAAATGCAATACGAAGAAAGAAAATTAACATGCAAAATGTTTTTCTCACTAGTAATTCCCTAGAATTCTGTGACCTTTTTTGCTAATATGTCAATTAAAAAAAAACACCTTATTTCAGACATTATTTACTTTTATAACAGGAAACCTACAGTACCATAAATATTATACAGCAAATAAAATTATTAAAACTAAAACACTTTTTAACCTCTTGCCTTCCACTGTGTCATATGGCATGTATGAGGGCATTGTACTGTTTATTTTCCTCCATTTTGCAGACATAATTAATTGTCCATTTTGTTAATGCCAAACCCATAGCTGACAGCGACTGTAGTAGACATGCCAGCACAAAGTTTTATCTAACACCTTTATTTTATCACTAAGTCACACCACTGATTTTGTACACTTGGGTTTAGAGCCCAAAGGACCTACACTGTGCTTTGGGGGTATAATATATCACAAAATTTGAGTTTTAAAGGAATGAAAATATAAAACAAATGTACGGGGAGCTCTTTACAAGGTAGGGTGAACAAAACCAATAAAGTGCCCAGTTAGGATACCAGCTACTCCAAAAACTTGCATGCATCACACCTCTTTTTTTTCTCTTTATTGCACATAACCAGAAATATGCAGAGTTCCCAGTGCAAAAGTTAAAATGAGATTACTAAGGGGCGGCCAGGTAGCACAGCAAGTAAGAGCACCAGCCTCAGTGTCGGGATGACCTGGGGATCGAATCCGGGCTCAAACACTTAGCACCCACCCAGAAACACCTGGCCGTGTAACCTTGAGCAAGTTACTTAACCCCAATTGCTTAAAAAAAAAAAATGAGATTACTAATAAAATCACAGAAATGCTTGAAGTCACAAAAGTTAATAAATATAATATATTAATAATATATATCATATATAACATTATATATAATAAAATAAATAAACATGCGAATGTTGAGGATTGTGCAAAAAATGACTAAAAATTGCATACCCTTTGATCCAGATATACCACTGCTAGGCCTTTACCCTCATAAGATCAAAGTAATGTGAAAAGATCTTATATTTATAGTAGCTCTTTTTGTGGTGGCAAAAAATCTGGAAATTAAAGGGATACCCCTGAATTGATGAATGACTGAATAAGTTGTAATATATGAATGTGATGGAATACTTGTATGAGTAAAAATGGAGGAAATAAATTTTAAAACATGAACTTAGATGACTTGATATAAAATGAAGTAAGCCAAACCAGAAGAACAATTTATACCATAACATCAATAATTAAAAAACAGACATTTTTTAAGATTTTAATAAATGATGAAGAATGAAATGGCATTTTCTCAGGTCTCTCTGAACCTTTTTATAATTTCTCAGTCATACTTATTTTAAAGTATATAAGCAGAACAGCTTGTTTCTCTTTTTAAAAAGCACAGTATAATTTCTTATACAAGATATGACAGTTTTTGCCCTTTTTTCATTCCATTTTGTTCAACTCCTCCCCCAAGTCTGATCTCTCTTGCATTCTCTAGTTTGGTCATTTCCAAAGTAAGGATGAGTGCATCATCTTCGAGGATGTGTGATCAATCAGAAAAGACACTCTTGCTGCAAAAGCCAGTTTTAGGACTTATAACACAGCCAATTCTTATCCTCCAATACTCTGCCACCCACTTTTGAAAATTCAGTGTCTCCCTTCTTAGCCTGGTGTGGGCCCTCCAGGACATTTATAACCTAAACCGATGAATACCCACTGCAGCTGCATTAAGTGCCATTGGGAAAATTTTCTCCTTGTTTTAGTCTCATAACACTTCTGCTGTCAGGCACTTTTTGAAGAAACTGTTGCACTTGCAGGGTAGTGACCAGTGAGGAAGAGCCCTGCTTTCCCCTTTTCATTTTGGGCAGAGTGAAGCACATAGAATAAGGAGGAAGGAGATGGATTGTGATCTGGATCACAAATACCCAGATACCATTCAATGATCTCTGCTCCAACCCCATTCCACCTATCTTTTAAACTTCCTTATTTACTGTGTACTCTACCACCATCCTTTGAGTCACCTAGGTTCTCCCAACCCCAGTTTCATCTTTACCTGTACTATTGCAATGACTTCCTTTTTTGGTCTTGAAGCCTCATGTCTTTCCAACTCCATTCCATCCTCTGCAGAGCTGCCAAAGTGGTTTTCCCAAAGTCCAAGTCTAAGTCATTCCCCTACTCAGAAAATTCCAGTGGTTCCCTGTTGACTCTAGGATCAAATCTTATTTCCTCTTTTATCTCATCATCTTTATTTCTGTTTTTGCAATAAGTTTTATCATGTCCGTAATTAATCAGTGGAGGAGAACTTGTACAAGGTTTCCAAGTAAAGATACCCATTGGAGTCTGCTCATATTTGCTGCTGGTAAGAGTGCAAGATCAAAATTTTTGGAGAGTCTTTTTCTAATCTGTTACTTTGCTGGGGTGAGAGATAAGTATAGAAGAGTTTGTGCTGCTACTTTCCAGAATTTAAGATTTGCTATTCATTTTAGTAGTGCAGCTTTATGACTAGGAAGCCTCAAATTTTATTTGAAATTATAATATTATAAATTATAATATACATGTTCTAATAATTTTTCTTACCTTTTAATTAATATGTTTAATTCTCTCTCAAGGCTCGGATGAAAGCTTCTCAAGTCTTTACAGCTGAGAGGATTCCTTGAAGAACTGCAATTCCTAGATGACCTGTGCCATTTCCTGAATTCAGAAACAACTCATACGTGTAGTTTGCTAATCTGTATGTTTACTAAGCATTCAGCTATTGAGAGTAATTTTGCAGATTTTCTAAAATGTAATTTAGATGTCACTAGTTCTTTCATTATTTAATAATTGACTTAATAAACTGTGTTGCATTGAAAGAGGTTTTGTTTTCCTGCCTTATATTTTTAAAAATTCCCATGGTATTGTTATAGGAAAAGGAATGGCTTGACTGTACCCATAAATTGGAAATTAGTAATTTTTAAATGTAACAAATGTCTGAAGATGTCTTTGAACTTATGTCTTCCTGACTCCTGGCCCACTGTTTTGTTGTGGTTCAGTCGTTTCACTTGGGTTTGATTCTTCATGAACATTTGGGATTTTCTTGGCAAAGAACTGAAATGGTTTGCAATTTCCTTCTCCAGCTCATTTTACAAGTGAGGAAACTGGGGCAAACAGGATTACGTAACCTGCCCAGAAAGTGTCTGAGTATTCTAAAGCAGCAATCATCAAAATCATTTGGTGCTGGTAAAATAAATAGAAAGTAGATCAACATCACACTAGAAAAGGAGAAATCAGATGGCACCCCAGGGTTCATTAAATTCAGATCATAAAATAACTAGAAAAGAATTTCTTATTTGATAAGAACTACTTGGAAAACTGGAAAGCATTGTGGCAGGAATTAGACTTAGATCAACATCTTCTGCTCTATAAGTTAAAGTTAAAAATTAATACATGAGTTAAAAATGTTAAGTTAAAAATGAATACATGACAATATTATTGATACTTTAAAAAAATTAGAGAAGCAGATCACATACCTTTCATGTTTATGGATAAGGAATGAATTCTTAAATAAAGAATAAAGGCAATTATAAAAGTTAAACACAATAATTTTGATACCATGAAATTGAAAAGCTTCTGTTTAAACAAAATGAACACATTTTCAAAAATAAATTTTATTTTTTCCAATTATAGTTGAAGACAATTTTAAACATTCAAATTTTTAAAATTTTGAATTCCAAATTTTCTACCTCAACTCCCCCCTCCTTAAGATAGTAAACAAATTGAAATAGGTTCTATATGTACAAACATGTGAAACATTTTAATATTAGTCATGTTTTGAAAGAAGAAACAGACCAAAAGAAAAAAAATTTTTAAAAATAGTATGCTTTGATCTACATTCAGACTCAGCTTTTTGGATATGGATAGAATTTTTCATCATTAGTCCTTTGTTGCTGAGAATAGGTCATTCACAGTCGATCGTCAATCATACAATATTACCGTTACCATGTACAATGCTCTCCTGGTTTTGCTCACTTCATTTGGTATCAGATCATGAAGGTAAAAAAAAAAAAAAACTTTCCAGGTTTTTCTGAAATTAGTCTGCTTATCATTTCTTGTAGCATAACAGTATTCTATTACTATCATATACCACAACTTGTTTAGCTCTTCCCCACTTGATGGACATCCCCTTGATTTCCAATTCTTTGCCACCACAAAAAAAGAGCTGCTATAAATATTTTTGTACAAAAAAGTGCTTTTCCTTTTTTTTTTTAATCTTTTTGGGATACAGACCTAGTAGTGGTGATGGAGTTTTTCCTTCTTGAAGAGGACCAATGATGTCAGGAAGATGATGTCTTGACTTGCAATTAAATTGGATTTAAGTGAGGCAGGGCTATGCAAAGTCACCCTCCCTGCTCCCTCCTTCAGAGCCATCTGTGTCCAGTGACAAGACATTAAAGAGGATGATCTGGTGATGGCCCTGGATGCAGTGTGCAACCTGGCAAAGGTCAAGCTAAGGTCTTTCCCGGGTCTCAATTTGTCTGAGACAATGCTCATTTAGTAATTATGGTTAGGTAAGAAATGAGACAAAAAAATGGCCTCTTTTATCTAGTCCAAAAAAAAAGCCAAACAAATTTGGGAGGGGAAGACCCTTAGGGTTTCTGACCAAAAACAAACATTTGCTTTTTTGCACTTAAGACACCAAAACCCAAACAATGACCTAGTGAGGTTTGGGCCGGGGCCTTTAGTTGGCCAGAGGCAAAGTTGCAGGGGTAATGGAAAGACAGGCACATAAATTTGTGGTTGAAAGAACTACGAATTGGTACAACCATTCTGCAAAACTGGAATTATGCAAAGTGACTATAATGTCCATACCTTTCAACTGAGAAGTTCTACTGTTTGGCATATGGCCAAGGAGGTTACTAATAAGAAGAAAGCTTCATATACGCCAAAATGAAAACAAAGGTGCCCATTGAGAGAGTCATGGCTAAACAAATTCTGGTGCATGAATATGATGTGCATGAATACATCATAACATGTAAAGATAGGAATTGACGGAAACAGTTCTTAAGCACGTACTATGTACTAGCCCTGAGGATACGAAAAAGAGGTAAAAAACAGTTCTTGACCCCAAGTTGCTTACAATCTAATGGCAACAACTACAACCATTTAAATGTAAAAAAAAAATCACAAAATAAAACCAACTGTTTCAAAGTTAGAAAAAGCAAAATTGGACCTCAAAGAAAAGATATGAAAAGACACAGCTCTTTGCTCCTTTGAAGAGGTCATGGTACATGAACGTGGAATTATATTGCTTATATCATTTTTTGATGTATTGACCAATTTTGCTGAATTTTTTTTCTCCCTCTCTAAAAAAAAATGTTATATAATGGATGGCTCTCTAGAAGGGAGAGGTGGAAAGATACAGAAGGAAATCTAGCAACATAAGAGCAATTAAAATCAATAAAGATCTAATATTTGAAAAGCTAGGTAGTTAAAAGGCACTTGATTAAATTTAGCTTCAGGAAGGCAGTTATAGAAACAAAAATCTTTGGTTACCTTAAGATTATCTTGTCTTTTTTTTTTCTTTTTGGATGGGGTAAGGCAGGGCAATTGGGGTTAAATGACTTGCCCAAAGTCACATGGCTAGTGTTAAGTGTCTGAATTTGAACTCAGGTCCTCCTGACTCCAGGGCCAATGCTCTGTTCACTGCGCCACTTAGCTAGCTGACTCTTTTAGATTATGTCTTAGCCAACAGTCAAAATCTAGGTGATTTATTACTTACCACCACCCTACCCTCAAACTCAAGATTTCATTTTCTTTATTGGAAGTGCAGAAATAAGACTTTAGGAGTTCTTTGAGTAAGAACAAGGAAGTGGTTTAAAATTTTTAGATTTTACTAATTTTTGCTATATGCTTCATTCTCTGGTTCAGATTTGCATTTTTATCACTACCATCTTAAGCCAAGCTTCTCTAAAAATACTTTTCCAGTTGTCCTCAATCTATATGTGATATAGTATTCTATTTTTTTTTTTTTGCCTTTTGGAGGGCAATTGGGATTAAGTAACTTGCCCAAGGTTACACGGCTAGTTTGATATAGTATTCTATTATAAAGTATAACAAATTTTTTTAAACTAATGGACTCTGTCCATTCTACCCAGCATGTCTGGTGATAAAAATTTTATTTGAAATAAAAATAATGTTTCTCAGTATATATACTGAATTTACCTTTTCTTCTGCCCATCCAAAGCTTTCTTCAAATAAGTCATATGGCTGGTCCAGTTAATTGAAGTGTGAAACAAACTTCAAATCAGCTTTAGAAATATGAAAGATTTCATTCCATAATAAGATAACGTAATATAAAACCTATCAATTTCCATATGTCCCAAAAGCCTTAGTGCAATTTTAAGCTATTAAAATTTAAAAAACTTAATAGCTGGGGTGGCTAGGTGGCACAGTGAATAGCACTGGTTCTGGATCCAGAAGGACCTGAGTTCAAATCCAGCCTCAGACATTTGACATACTAGCCATGTGACTTTGGGTAAGTCACTTAACCCCAATTGCCCTCCAAAAAGAAAAAAAAAACCTTAATAGCTTTAATATATTGATGACATAGATTTGGAGATGTAGTATGGTGGAAGGGGCCCTGATCTAGGAGTTGAGACTTGGATTCCTGCACAGTCTCTGCTTCTATCTAATGGGACTTTGAATGTGACCTAACCTCTCTGAGCAAAATGATTGTTTATTGTTGATCTTCCATGTTGCTTCTGCCTCCAAAACTCTGATTTCTATATCAACAACAAGACTGAGGGGACTGCTTATTTCTAGTAATAATAACTATCACAAATTATAATACAAGTTTAAAAAATGTAGACTGTTCTTGGAGTTTCTCCTAGAAAAAACAGTTATCCCATTAACTCTAGAATGTGTTTTTTTTAATCATTGTAAAATAGTGATAACCAGTAATAATGAAATTAAAGGCAAAATCTTGTGACTCATATCAATGACCAAAGAACTCTGACTAACCACATATCAAAAAATCAGGTAGTTAAGTGTAAAGAACTCCAGCACTTGGTGGAAGGATTTGAGATACCTACTTTAGAACATTATAGTAGTAATGTCATTGACAGAATTTGAACCTGGCTCTTCCTGGCTTATTCTGCTTTTTAATGGAATGAAATTTTGTTTTGATTCTTAATTACATAGCAATAGTATTTGTGCTCCAGATCTACATCAGGACTTAATAACTATTCTTGTATCATAGACCTTTTTGGCAGTCTGGTGCCTAGGGACCCTTTCTCAGAATAATGACTTTAAATAATCAAAGGAAATACTACATTTTAGTTAAAAGTTAATAAAAAATAATGACTTATCCAAGTTTTAAGACTGATGAAATCTATAGTCTATCAGTTGTGAACCCGTGATCTATATAATGCTTTTCACCTGAAGAATTTTAAAAGTTTTTCATACATATTTTTTCATTCTCTGCTTCTCACATTCTTCAAATATTTTTAGAGAAGCTTGGCTTAAGATGGTAGTGATAAAAATGCAAATCTGAACCAGAGAATGAAAAATGTGAGGAATGTTGAGGGCCATATGTCTTTTACATAGTTAATAAGAGCATTATGTATGTTTTGAGAGAAAAATATCAAAACTTAGGATTTTAAAATATTTTTTCTCAAAGCAAAATATAGCCCAAGTCAACACCTCTAAATTGACCATTTGCTAAAGCATAATTGAACTTAGGATCGTAAAATTTTAGAATTAGTGAAGACTTATAGGTGGTGGGGGCTGGGGGCTGGGGAAAGCATAGAGGCTAAGCTACTTGCCCAAGATCACACAATCAGTTAGTGGTCAAGTAAGATTTTCCTAATTTTCTATTCCATACTGCCCTTACTAAATTGTAATCATGTTTTATAGTGATAAAAAGTGTCAGTGTCTCTACTTGAATGCTCCCATTTAAATACCTGTCTGTAACCATATAAGAGCTTCATATATGAAACCTCCAATTTCATATCTTCAAGGAATTGCATTCCTGAACATAATTTGTTGCTATTATCACTCACATATGTATCCCCAAAGCATGTATTTATGAGGTTCTGAGTTTGTTTTTACCATTCTTATTAGTCATCTTCATCTTCATCTTCTTCATCATCATCTTCTTCTTCTTCTTCAGTGTCTTCAATTTTTTTATATTCAAATAAAGTTTTCTGTTGGGCAACCTGGAAAGCCTTCTCCTCATCCACAGTGGGGTCATCCATCTCCATGATTTCTGTCACCCTGGGATGCTCTGGTTGAACATGTGGTGGAAATGGAGGCGTATAATTGTCTGAACTGTATTTATGACCCCAACCTATGTAAAGATTCTCAAATTTTCTGTAAACAAAAGGATGATTACCATATCAGTTTTTAGAAAGAAAAGGAAAACCTGAATGGGCTATAATAATGAACAAACATTGGATAGGTTTACATTTCTCTAGCCCTAAACAAAACTTCAGTTACAAGTAGTAGAGGTAGGGGGAGGCTAGGTAGCGCAGTGAATAGAACACCGGACCTGGAGTCAGGAGGACCTGAATTCAAATCCAGCCTCAGACACTTAACACAAAAACTAGCCTTGTGACCTTGGGCAAGTCACTTAACTCCAACTGCCCTCCAAAAAGCAAAAAAAAAAAAGTAGTAGAGGTGAAATATTCCTCAGGATCTATCCTATCAGAAGAAAATTCCTCACTATAAGTACTAAAGCTGATGGCTATCAATATTATTAATAATTGTCTCTGGAACATGAACAAAGGTCTTTTTGTAAACCAAAGAAACCCCAGGAAAATTAGGACTAGATAGTAAAGATTACTTTCAATATCTTTAATATCTAGTCCTAATTTTCCTGGGAATTCCTTGATTTACAAAATACTATTCGCATTTACATTTTTGTGTCTTTTAAATGTTGTATAAGGAGCTCATTTAGCTGAACTGAAAGATTCCATTAATCTTCTCAAAGCCTTGGCTGTGTGTTGGTAAAGTCATTAGGAAAGAGTAGTAAAGGTATACGTTCTAAGTGGCAAAAAGGACATTTATTCTCCTTTTGATCCTAATTCCCTTCATTTATATCTTAACTGCAATTTAAGTAAATTAGCAGAGCATCCCCTTACCATTATAGATCTCTCATCCTATGCCCATGCAAAAAGCAAATACTCCTAGATGTAAATTGATTTAAGTACTGTTTAGATTTTCCTTCACTAGAAAAATAAAGTGAATAATAGAAGCAATTAACAAGAGAATTTGACAAAGTAGAGAATATTTTGTCTCAATACATTCAAATGATGACTGTGACAGAGAAAGATTGATTTACTCTGATAATTTCCTAAAGTATCTGCTTTATTTTTTTTTTTGCTTTTTTTTTGAGAGGGGAAGGTAGGACAATTGGGGGTAAGTGACTTGCCCAGGGTCACACGGCTAGTAAGCGTGTCAAGTGTCTGAGGCTGGATTTGAACTCAGGTCCTCCTGACTCCAGGGCTGGTGCCCTATTTATTGCGCCACCCAGCCGCACCTGCTTCATTTTTCTTATGGACCCACTTATTATGTGAAATCTTCATAAATTATTAAAGGATATACTATAATGATTGTATAGCTGACAGCACTTACTTGCCATCAGAGAAGACATATGCTCCAAGCCAAAGGTTAGATCGAAGGAATGCAATAGCATATTGAGGAATCACATTTGAAGTTAACTGGGCTGTCCAAGGAGGTGTGTTCTGAATTTCTAGAAACCAGAGACAGATAAGATAGATAATTTTTACTCTTGAAAGCCAAAACTGGGTAGTAGAAAGAGAAAAAAAATCAAACCTTAGAGTCAGGAAATCTTGGGCTAAAATTCTATCCCTGAAACATATTAGCTATGTGAAATTATAGACAAATTACTTATGCTCTTGGTTTTACAGGTACCTAAGATTACAGGTTACAGCCAATTTGCTCACACCATTGTTGGAGGGAGTTTCCATAGAATTAATTCTCTATATCTAAGAAATCATACTCCTAAGGCCTCCCTGAATAGTGTTTTTAAGTCTTAGGCACATATTGGATATGCATTATGGACAGATTTAACATCTCATTTTCTATAAAACTACTAAAATACAGGAGGCAAGAAGATGAGACAGACGCAGGAGAGCAATTGCTTAATACATAAGGTCAGAAGCTACCAAATAAAAGTCAAGTCCTATGAAAGAAAGCAAGGATTACTGCCTCCAAATCTACATTAAGTAGTAAGTAAATAAAAAAAGGAAGAATAAACATACAAATGATGAGGAAGGTGTTAGACATCTAAAAGTCAGTATTATGAATCAACCAACAAGCATTTATTAATTGCCTACTGTGTGCCAGGTATATACTAAGATGCTGCAGATGTAAAGACAATAATTAAACAGTTCTTGTACTTAGAGACTTACAGAGCTTCTATCAGGGGAGATAACATATAAATACATACATATATATTTATATACACATGTGTATATGTATATATGTGTATGTACATATGTGTATATGTATATGTATAGATGTGTGTTTTATATATATGTATATAAGATTTTAGGGTGGGGTGGTGCTGGAGGTAGGGTGGCACTAACAGCCAAGGAGGGGGTAGGAAAGGTTTCATGTAGGAAGTGTCATTTGAACTGACATTTGAAGAAAAGTTTGAATTCTAAAGAAATAGGTGGAGCTCCATTATAGGCATGAAGGACTTTACAAAGGCATAGAGAGGGAAAATGGGATAATGTGTATATGGAACAGCAAGAAGGCCAGTTTGGTTAGACCATGGCAAATGTGAAAAGGAATAGCATATAACAAGCCTTGAAAAGTAGGTTGGAGGGGCAGCCAGGTGGCTCAGCGAGTAAGAGCACCGGCTCCAGTGTCGGGATGACCTGGATCAAATCCGGGCTCAGATACTCAGCACCACACCCAGAAAAAACTGGCCATGTAACCTTGAGCAAGTTACTTAACCCCGATTGCTTAAAAAAAAAAAAAGTAGGTTGGCACCTGGTTCTGAAGAGTTTTAGATGCCAAATAGAGGAGTTTATAATTGATCTTAGAGATAATAGGGAACCATGGGAATTTGCTGAGCAGAAAATTGACAACAGTGTAGATGACAGATTAGAGAGAAGACAAAGGTGAGGCAGGAGTATATTCTGTACTTTATTGAGGTGAAAATCTATGCCAAGCATACTGAAGGTGCCACATGGGCCAGTTCTCATCGATATGAGACAATTATGAGAACCACATCTAATATAACTTTTCATGATTCTAACCAGTCATTAGTCATAAAGCTTTGCTGCATTCCAATCTCCCATTACAGCCCGGGTACCTTAGAAGAAAATAGTGATAATTACTAAAAATTCATCTAGTGCCTTATGGGTAGCTTAAAATGTTTTATATCCATTATTTTGCTTAAACTATGCAATTACCCTGTGAGGTAGGTGGGTACAATTACTATTCATTTTTCAGGTGAAGAATGTGAGTCCCAGAGAAGTTAAATAACTTGTCTAAGGCTATATTGTTAATAAGTGGCAGAGAAGGGTTTCACATCTGGATTGCCTAACTCCAACTCCAATGCTTTTTCTGTTTTACCTCAGCTATGATAGAAAAGAGGTCAGACCCCTGGCACATTGCTTTTCAAAGGCTAATATCCCTTTCTGTTTGTGTGTGTGTATACACACATGCATGTTTCATATATATGTATTCTAAGAATTTTATAATTTTTTTGTGTGTGTATATAGAAATACCTAAATCTTCAGAGATTGGAGTCAAAAGAGGTGGTCCCACTTCTTGTTCAATGTTGTCTGGCTCCTCTCTTTTTTCTTCTACTTCTTCATCTTCAACTTCTTCCTCTTCCTCGTCTCCTTCATTTTTTTGTATGGCATTAAACCAGTTACACCGGCCCTTTGGAACAAAAGTTAGAAGGCTAATAAGAATCTTCAAACAATGAGAGCAGCTCTGTGATAAAAATAATTCACAACTTTTATGATAAATTTTAGAGTTTATAAAGTAGTTTCCTAATAACAACTCTGTGAGGCAAATAGTGCAAGAATTATTATTCCCATTTTTCAGATAAGGAAACTGGAGACTCAAAAAGCTGTGACTTGCAGGTCATCACATAACTAGTAAAAGCTGAAGCTAGAGCTCATAGTTAGGTTCTTCAATGGAAAGCCTAATATTATTTACATGGCACCATAAACTAGCTTATGTTAAATTATGATTTAAATTATGATAATTCTAATAAAAATCATTTAAGATGATTTTTATTCAACTATACAGATAACTCAAACAAAAGGAGATTATATCTATTATTTCTATTATTGTTTTACAGTGATTTTCAAACCTCCTGAAGTCAAGGAATGCATATGTGTTTCTATGTGTTTGTTATCCCAAAAATCTTAGTGCAGTTTTAAGTTATTAATGCTCTACATGTATATATAGGTACATATATTACATATTTGCACATAGATAACTTTTGGGATACCCTATATTTCTAACCATTCTATCATCAGTGATCCACATGAGGAGGTCATTAGAAGTAAAATAAGAAGAATAAATGAGTATTTATAAAATAAATAAAAATAAAATAAATAAATTAAGACAAGAATATTTGTAATGTGTCAAAGGTATATTCTGCCTTTGGCACCTACTTGCTATGCGATTCTAGATAAGTTACTTAAAATCTTAGCACCCCAGTGAATTCTCCAAAAACACATGTTGCAGAACAGGCGCCAATCTTTATTAGATGTAATTTATCCATGTGAAATTCCCTACTGTGACAAAATGAAAAAGGAGGGAGAGAGAGGGAAGTGGGGGAGGGGGGGAGAGAGAAGAAAGAAAGGAAAAGAGAAGAGGATAAATGAGAAGAGATGAGAAAAGATGAGATGATGGGATGCAATGGGGATAGCTATAGCGAAGGTTGTAGTTTTTCACTTTTCTTTTATATAATTCATTATCTTTTTCATGTTTTTCCTTGTGTGGGTTATGCTAAAATAATTGTAGTATGTTTTCAACATACAAGTGGCAATAATTATATGTTCTCTGACATAGTTTTTGAATACACTTGCTAATAAATGTAACACTATGGTGAAATAGAAGTGTGATTTAAAGAAAAGGAACAAGATCCTAAAAATGATATGCTTACATAAATTTAAAATATGAAAAAAAAAGTTAATTTCACAAACTCACCTAAATCCTACCTTGTTTGAAGTAGTTCACAGAACACTACAAGTAAGCAATACACATGGGGTAGCTAGGGGGCACAATGAATCCCTATTCTATCCCTGGGGTTTAGAATAACTGAATTCAAATCTGGTCTCAGACCTGCTACCTGTATGACCCTGGGCAAATCCTTCCTGTCTGCCTTAATTTCCTCAACTTTAAAATAGGGATAATAATAGCATCTCTCTTAAGGAGGGAAAATAAAATGAAATAATATATATATAAAGCACTTAGCACAATGCCTGGAACATAGTAGTTATTAATAAATGCTTATTACCCAATTTGAAAGTCTCTAATCAATAATATTTATTTGGCATTCTCACTTGTATTTTTAGTTTATATTTCTGTGCCTTTTTCTCTTTTACTAAACTATAAATTCTTTAAGAAAGGATTACACTTGCTCCCACCCAGTAGAAATTAAATAAATAATGTTTGATTGATAGGTTGAGAACTGCAGGGAACATACTTGAGGTAGAATATGTTGCACATGATGAACCCAGTTGGACAGCGAATCTACTAGCTCAGTGACTTGGATGCCCTCAAAATCGAGATTCTTCTCCAAATTATCCCGTCCACCTTCTACCTCTTCCTCCTCTTCACCTTCTTCTCCAAAATGATAGAACCCCAGAGGGCTAATGTGAGTTCCTGCTGAAATTCGAGCAATTTGTGCCCGCAAGTAATTACTCTCATTTCCTGGAAAGGGGGGATAACTCATAATAGGAGCATCTAATCGTCCAGTGAAAAATTTCTTGATTTTTCTTGCAATGACAATTTGTGCCGGTGTCACTGATGGTAGCTTTACCCAAGGCCTTCCTGGCTCATTGCACACAAAGTAGGTATATTTGTTGGTTCCCGTTCTGTTTTCTTCTTTTGGTATCACTTGTGGGCCCTTGTAAGATGACTTAGGTAATTCATCTTCCTCATCTTCTTCAGCCTCACTTTCTTCAGTGATATCTTCCTCTTCTATCTCCTCTTCATCTTCCCCTTCACGGAATTCCACTTCAGCCACAATGTAATTCATCTGTAGACCCAAGATTTTCCCCCAGAAGCGACATGTCTGTATTGGTTGTGTGTCAGTGAGTTGTTTGAGGGCAAGAAAAATGCGGTAGGTTTCATCTGTACTCAAACCAACTCCGGCTTGTTCAAAATAGAAAGCTGATTCCATTACATTTGGAAGAGGGGTTTCTGCCTTAAGAGAGAAATACATTAGTTAGAATGCCAGATATAAGTAGGGGTGTTGCAAGACTTAAATGGGATAATGGATAGAAAGCATTTTGCAAACCTTAAGGTTTGTGAATGTGAATGCCAGCTATTACTATTAATTATGATCGTTGTTATTAGCCTACTGGCTTCAGCCTTCCAGTTTGGAAATAACTTCATTCCTTGAGGTTTTTACTGCATTTCTGATGAACCCAAGCAATGTTTATAGAACAATACAAGAGGATGCTGATAAATGTTTAACAAGGTTCTCTGGGGGGAAATGTATGCATGAGCACTTTTCAACTTGCTCTGTATTATTAAAGCTTTCTTAAGATTGGACAATCAACGAAACTATAAATCAAGCCCTGACTTACAGCAATTATCAATTTCTAAAGTAATATACTCACACTGAAAATTTATCATCTCTCACAAGCAAATAGAACTACCTCCTGCACACCGCTGAATACAAGAGAATCTATTTGTATTCCATTCCCTTGAATGCTTTACTAATTCCAATCACGATACTTTTGTTCATGTTATTGCTCGTGCCTACAATGCTGTTCTACCAACCTCTCAGCCAGTTTATCTTCTCAGTTCTTTTAAAACCCAACTCAATATCATCCTGTAGGGATGAACCCACCTTTATGATAACACCTTTATCACTTTCCTATTTTATATCCTCTTTTATTATATCTGAGATTTTTATCCTATCTTCTTATACTTACTTTAATATTTCAAGGATCTCCGATTTAATTTCTAATAGGTATTCCCTACAGGTATTCACAACCCTTCTATACTCAAGTAACAGTCTCTGTGAGTGGCTGTGGCAGAAAAATTCATCAACTTGTGACCAAGTTGATAAGCTTTTTTATACTTATAGATAGATCCTCAGATGACAGACCCAGATTTATCATCTTACATTTTATTTGGATTTGACCTGTGATTTCATTGCTATCAAGAAGTCCTGGTGGGGAATTTCTTCAATCAATGAACAATTTGTATTTATTGACCCATTAGTAAATCATACCAGACTAACTTCATTTCCTTCTTTGACTAGACTCAGAAGAATATCATAGACACAACACATCTAGATTTCAAGAAAACATTTGAAAAAGGCTCTTATGGCTAATTATGCTGCCATACCCTTGTGTCATAATCCTTGCTTCTGAGACTGATTAATTACTTTAAATTGGGGGTTCTGAGTTGTAGTAGGGTTAAAGCTCATCAGTTGTCTGTAATGTCTAACACTAATATGGTGAGTCCCTGGAAGTGTCGGGTCACCAGGCTGTTAAGAAGGGGCAAACTGGCTCAGGTTGGAAAAATGACACAAGTTAAAACTTCCATACCAACCAGCATTTAGATCAGGTCCCCAATTATGGCTCCTGCACTTCTAGCCTAGGTGAAATACAGAGACATAGTAAAAAAAAAAAAAAGAAAGAAAGAGAAGGAGGGAGACAGAAAGGGAGGGAGTGAGGAAAGAAGGAAAGAAGGGAAAAAGAGAAAAAGAAAGAGAAAGAAGGAAGAGAAGGAAATAAACAAAAAAAGAGAAATGAGTCTCCCATGTGAGCTAGTAGAAAAGATGTGAATTAAGTGATCATACAATTAATTATAAAAGCAGAACTAGTTGAATGACTTGTCTCATGCAAAGAGGGATCATTAAAGGCTTGATGATAACTTGGATGAAGATTATTAGTGAAATGTCCAAGGGATCTATACTTGGTCCTTTGCCATTCTCTACTTTTATCATAGCTTTGGGTAATGGCATCAGATTTATAGGCTACACATAGCTGGGATGAATACCCAAAATAATGGACAAAAATCAGGAGGCAAAAAGATCTCAATAGGCTAGCCTAGGAGTGGGGAACCTGTGGCCAGGAGACCACATGTGACATGCTAGGTCTTCAAGTGTGGTCCTTTGACTGAATCCAAATGGGTGGGCTAGAATCATGGGATGAATCTAAGAAAATGGATTTTAACAAGGGTAATGTCCTACCTGTGGATCCATAAAATATGTACTAGTGTAGCAGGTGAGTTATGTGGGACGCAATAGTTCACGAGAAAAAGGCCTGAGTTTTTGTTCATGGACTGCAAACTCAAAACATGCCAACTTTCAAAATAAGAGTAGTTCATTATGGTAGTCAAAAATGCTAACATGATCATAGGTTATGTTAAGAAATTCCCAGGGTTCAGAATGAGGGATGTGATGTTTCCACTGCACTCTATCTTGATCTGATTATATCTAGAATATTGTACTGAATTCGAGGTAACACATTTTAGGAAAGGCTGGTAAGCTGATGAGCATCCAGAGCAGGGTGACCAGGGTGATGAGGACTGAGACCATACCGTATTTCATATAAGAAGCATTTATTAAATGTGTAGGGGTAGCTAGGTGGCACAGTGTATAGAGTGCTAGGCTAGAGTCAGGAAGACTCATCTTCCTAAGTTCAAATCTGGCCTCAGATATTGTATGTGACCCTGGGCAAATCACTTAACCCTGTTTGCCTCAGTTTCCTCATCCGTAAAATGAGATGGAGAAGGACAAACCAATCTAGTATCTTTGCCAAGAAAACCCAAATGGAATGATGAAGAGCTGGACACAACTGAACAATAATTTAAGTGCATTCTGTGCTATTCACTGAGAACACAAAGACAAAAAGAAAAATCTTAGCTACAAGGAGTTTACTTTCTACTTGGGGAGGGGTGGTGAGGGCAGCATGTACATAAACTAGTCATGTAAAATATATACAAAGTAAATAAAAAATTCAGATGGTGTATATGTGGGGAGGGGGTCAAGATCTCTAACAACTGAGAGGATCAGGAAAGGACTCCTGCAGGCATGCTTTTTTATACTTCATAAAAGATGTGATTTTTCACACTTCAAACTGCAGGTGGCACTTGTTCTGAGCTTTTGACAAAGTTAAGGATCTTAAGGAACAGAGAAGAGGAAGTGCATTCCAGGCACTTGAAGCAATTTGTGGATAGGAACAGAAATGAGGATTGAATGGGACATCTACAGAACAAGTAGCCTACTTCAGCTGCTAAGTAGAGTGATCGATTAATTGTTGTCCTTCATTCTTGAAGAGAACCGAAATGACATCACTATGTTAGGATCAAGCTACAGTGTGTCCAGCTGTGGCTGATCAGACCAAGATGAGCTCAGAAGGCTCTGCCTACTGTGCACGGGTCAGGCACAAATAATCCATATGAACGGGGTAGGCTAGTTGTCTTCTGGTATTGCAAGGTTGTCATCTGGAAGAGGTATTAGATTTGTTTTGCTTGGCTTCAGAGAGTAGAACTGAGAGCTATCTGTGGAAGGTGAGGAGGGGCAGATTTAGACTTGGTATCTCAAAAAGCTTCCTATCTAAAAGTAGGATGGGCTTCTTGGGAGGCAGTGGGTTCCTCCCCACTGGAGGTCTTCAGGCAGAGACTGTCATTTTGGGGGATTGTTGTAATGATAATTCCCATTAAAGTGCTAATTGGACTAGGCCTCTGAGAAATCTATGATTCTATAACTACTACCAAAACTACAATTTTACATGAATGGTTTTTCCTTTTTTGTATCTTTTAAAGTACTAGAAGGCATTCCATAAGTCATTATTGAATAAAGGGCATGAAAATCATTATCAGATCAAGTCTAGCATCCAGGTCCTCCAAAATTGGAAACCACTTTACCTAATTGGACTTTGTACTCTTTCTATTCCAACTTAGCCTGTCTCTTTATACTCTCCCTTGCCCCTCCAATGCTTGTGCCCCCTACACATACACATTCATACATACATGCACACACACACACTTTTTATTTTTGACCCTGTGTCTTGCTCATGCTTTTCTCCAATCTGGAATGTACTCTGCTTTTCCTTATTTATATTCATTATTCTCCTCTTTTAAGGTCAAGCTGATATTGAGCTTTTTTCTTCATAAAGTCTAATTATTCCAATCCATACTTATCTCTTCTAACTTTTTTTGTATGTGCCTTGTACCTCACAATTAATAACTGTGCCATTTTCCTCTGCTAAATGTCTATATTCTATAATTTAGAATTTAATACTTAATTTTTCTCTTTTTATTTTATATGTATATTTATAACCTCAATTTAATTATATTATAAACTTCTTGTCACCAAGACCCTGTCTTATATTTATTTTGTACTCTCCAAAGCACATAGTTGATATAGTTCAGTACATAATAACCACTTGATATTTACCTAATGGTAAACCAAAATTTTTTTTCTACAATAATATTTATCAAACAGGGAACCAGTCTGATTTAGTTTACTGCTGTCCAATGTGATCTGAGATTTAATAAAGACTTCTGGTGCTCCTTAATATCCTCTGTATATTGTGTCATGCACACACACACACACACACACACAGCCTTTATTTATACCTGGCACGAAGCAGGCTCTATGCCTGGTCCATAATAAGTTGTTAATAAATACTTATTGATCAATTACATATTGTTGTTGAGTGATTTCTGGGCTAAAGCCTGAAGCAAGTGTATCAAGCAGGTATAGAAAACAGACAAAGGAAGTAATAGTAATATTTGGATTTGAAGTTTGCCTACAAATAAACATCCCAATAGCATGGTTTAATGGAAGGAGCATTGGAGGCTGAAGCTCTAGGATCTTCTCCAAAGACTTACTAATGGACTAATGCAATTTCTAGTGCTGATATATAATAGTCATTTGAACTTAACTCAGTAACAGCCTTCATCTCAATTTCTTCACCTGTATAATGAGGACAATAATATTGCCTATCTGTTGCAGTGATTTGTAATGGAGATTAAACAAGATACAATATGTGAAAGTACTTTGTAATTTCTAATGTAATATAAACATAAAGTTTTATTGTTATATGAGAGGTAGGATAGCATAATGGGTAGAAGACCAACTTTGGAGTCAGGAAAACCTGTATTCAAGAAGTCCTCTCTGTGATAAATATTACCTATCTCATCAAACTATAAATCACAGACAAGGTACAGGGGAGTTGAAGAGGGGTTCCTATTACCATTGGAATCACAAATCCATCTTCTTTTATACCACTAAAATATGCATTATATGCAAATATGCTAACTGGAACTTCACTACTGAGAAATATATATATATATATATAATATATTAGTTCATCTTGAACCCTCCAAGATTGCTTATTTAGTAACTCTCCAAAAGAACATTCTAATATATGCTGCTTCACTTATAAAGCAAGCCTTTGGCATTGATCCTTCAAGATATTTTATAGCAGAACTCAAGAGAATTGTGGATACTTAAATGTACTTTGTGAATGTGCACTCAACAATAATATGTAATTGATCAATAAATATTTATCAACAACTTATCATGGATCAGGCATAGAGCCTGCTTTGTGCCAGGTGTAAATAAAGGCTGTGTGTGTGTATGTGTGTGTATGACACAATATACAGAGGATATTAAGGAGCACCAGAAGTCTTTATTAAATCTCAGATCCCATTGGACAGCAGCAATACTACTTCAAAAGAAATCTGAATGTACATTTCATATGAGAATATTAAAGTGTTCAATCAGAAATTAAGCAAAACTACTATGATGGCTTGTTATTAAAGAAGGGTATGAAGAATTATGAATTATCTGAGTCAAGAGTTTTTAGCCTTTTTTGTGTCATGGACTCCTCTGTCATTCTGGTGAAGTCTGTGAACCAATCTCTTCTCAGAATTATATTTTTAAATAACTGAAGTAAATTCTAAATTTTTATGAGAAGTTAAAGAAAATAAATATATATTTTTTCCCATTCAAATTCGTGGACCCCTATCCATGGGCACCTTGCATTCTGTAGACCTCTTACCCCTTGGTTAAAAATCCCTAATCTAAATAAAGATTCAAGTTAGCCACAGGGATAGGAACATACATGATATTTTTATTCTTCTAGGATAGCATCTGCTTAAACTAGCAAATTTATAAACAAAGAGATAGGCTCAAGATGACATCTAAGAATAGTGCCATTGAAGCTTACTAAGGAAGCATCTGGGAAACAGAATAATTGGTGCATGCTACACAGGCAGCTAGGAAACAGAATTATGGATTCTATTTGGAAATGTGCACATCAGAAATTTCTGAATTACTAAAACGTATTCAATAAT
Organism: Petaurus breviceps papuanus; assembly: GCF_028583685.1. NCBI lineage: Eukaryota > Metazoa > Chordata > Mammalia > Diprotodontia > Petauridae > Petaurus > Petaurus breviceps. Next base: position 33,868,697 of record NW_027187391.1, read on the forward strand.
TGCAGTATATTATCCTTACCTCTGATACTAGCTTTCTCTGATGGGGAAAATCATTCACAAATTCTTATAGCATGTGCAAGAATGACCTCATTTTTCCACTGTCTTGTCAGCCCTTCCTGAATCATCTCACATTCTCATCTCTTAACAGCTTGTGTAAAAAAAAAGAGTAATATAAGAAGGCCAATCTGGGTAAGGATTCAAAGGGAAGCCCAAGTAAAGGCAGTCATTTAAAGATAGACTTTCAATTGTTCTATATTTGTTCATATATATATATAAACATATATATATATATATAGTTCACATATATAGTTCATACAATAAACATTAAAATTAACATTAACTAAAATAACATTTATGTAACACTTTTACAATTTATGAAGTACTTTCATTATTTAATCTCTTCAATAACCATATAAGTAGGTAGCATAAATATTATGTCTATTTTCCAAGTAAAGACACTAAGATCTATTGCCTTCTTTTGTATACCTAGAGTTTACCACGGAGTCTGGAACCATAGTAGGTACTTAATAAATGTTTACAGACTAACAGACTAACTTGTATGAGATTATACAGTTGGCAAATGGTAGAACCTAGGCTCAAATCCATCACATTTGGGTTTCTTCTATTATACTATTCTACCGCTCTGTAGAAGGCAGCTAGGTAACACAGTGGATAGAATGTCACTGGACCTGGAGTCAGGAGGATCTGAGTTCAGATCCAGCCTCAGACATTTAGGCAAGTCACTTAATTCTGTTTACCTCAGTTTCCTCATCTGTAAAATGAGCTAGAGAGAGAAATGGCAAACTACTCTGGTATCTTTACCAAGAAAACCCCAAATGGGGTCATGAAGAGTTGGATGAGACTGGAATGGCTGAAAAACAACCTCTCTATAGTATGTAATATGTTTAATGTATTTTTACATAAAATGCCCCAAATATTGTCCCTGCCACAGGGATAGGAATTAGACTTCTGATTTAATTGATAGAAGGACCTCCCAGATAAGAAATCTCTCACTCTTTACCAATAGTTTGGTACCTCCTTTCCAACTTAGAATAATCTTACAGAGTTATAGTGCCATCGAGCACTGAGAGGTTAAATTGCTTGCCCAGGATCACACAATCAGTGGGTTTCCTGGCTTCAAGGCCAGTTTTTTATTTATCATACCATGCTGCTTCTCCCCTCTACCACAAAAGACTTTAAAAATAGATTTAAGTAGATAAGACAAGAATATAAAGAGACTCTAGAAAATTTTAAATGCTGAAGTACAACTTTACAAATTTAATGGGAAATCCAAAGCAAAGGAATGATTAGTGTAGGTAAAGAACGTTGGAAAATGCTACTTGAAGAATATTTGACAAAGACAAAGGTAAAAATAGTTTATAGAGAAGTAGGAAATAAGAAGGTATGAACTCTAAATTAAAAAAAAATATTGGCCATAGTGACTTACTATTTCATCTTCCTGTTCTTGATCACTTTCTAAATTCCCTTGGAGAAAAAGTGCCTTTTGCTTCTCTGCTAATTCATATGCCAAAGGCACCTCGTGTTCATCTTGGAGTGTGTCCAGTTTCTTATTAAAATGAGCCTTTTTCACATCTCGACTGATATTTTCAATGATGTCAACAACATTTTCAGGACGCTGATCCAAAATTCTAGTCAGTACCTTACAAAGATGATCATATCTACTCAAAAAGAGAAAATTCCAGAAAAGGACATTAGGCTAAGTGTAGCAAATAAAACTGATGAAAATGCAAAGACTCGTATTCAAGGAGCCTGAAAACTTTCAGACTTACTGGGACATTAATTGCTTATACATTGAAGGCACCTTCTGTATCCTCAGAAAGTCTCCAGCATTTTCAGAGGGAGAAGGCACCATAACGTAGGGTGCCACAGGGTTCTATGCTGGGCCCTCTTCACTTCTCACTCTATACTATTTCATTTGATTTTCTCATCAGCTTCCATGGATTTAATATGTCTTTATACTGAAGATTCTGAAATATACTTATTATATATTATGTTATGTTATAATATATTATGCCCTAATCTCTCTATTGACCTCCAAATTCCCAGCAATTTCCATTCATTTCAAGATGGATGTCCAGCAGACATCTTAAACTCATTATATTGAAAACTGAACTCATCTTTCTCTCTAAATCCTCCCCACCCCTGCTCCCTTCCCTATTCCTGTAGAGGGCAACACCATCCTTCCAGTCCCTCAGACTCATAACTTAGGAGTCATTTTTTTCTCTTCACCCCCACATATCCAATCTGTTGCCAAGGACTGTCAATTTTTTATCTTCAAAACATCTCTTGAATATGTCCACTTCTCTCCTCTGACTCTGCCACCATTCAAATACAGGACCCCCTTACCTCACACCTGGATTACTGAAATAGCCTGTTGTTGTCAGCTTGCCTCAACTCTCCTCACTACAAACCACCTTCTATTTCGCCACCAAAGTGGTTTCTCTCTTCAGCTCCAGTCCCACATTACTAACTGCCTACTGGACACCTTTACCCGATTATTCCTAAGCATCTCAAACTGTCCCAATTTGAATCAGTCTTTCCACCAAAACTCATACTTCCTCCACACTTTACCATTTCTTTTCAGGTTCACAACCTGAGTCTTCTTTGATACTTTTACCTCTCATCTTCCTCATTCACTTGCCTGGTCTTGGCTATTCTACCTTCACAATATTTTTGCCATTAAAAAAAATTAATTTACTTTTAGTTTATAACATTCAGTTCCACAATCCCTCAAGTTTCAAATTTTCTCCTCCTCCCTCTTCTCCCTCCCCTACTCCCCTGCATTGATGGCATGCTATTTTTGCCATTTCTCCCCTTCTTTCCAATCACAACCAGTATACTACTGTAGCAACAAGCACCCTAGCATACCCAGGATGGCTGCTAGCACAGGTTCTTAGATCTGCTTTTCTAAAGGAAAGCAACTCAAAATGGGTTAACAATCTTGCTTTAATCAATCAACCATATATCATTTACCTAGTTCAGGGGAAAAAGTCAGCAGCCTGAACTTCAGAGAATACAAACAGAAGTTACAACAGAAAATAATACAATTCAGCAGACAGGGCTTCCAGCCCTCTGATCCATACCTAGTTAGTTACCAGAGAGGGAAGCACCAACATCTAGGTTTTCAAAGCTGGGGGGCTCCAACGGCTGCCCAGAGTCTCCTCTGGCCAAATCACACAACTCTTCCCAAAGAGAGCCCCAAAGCAAAACCTCACATCAGGGTATATATAGCCTTCTCCTGGGTCAGAGAATGTCACAACCTTCTTGACCCAATCACAGAGTAACAAGGTGTGGGCATTCCTCAAAAACAAGCCCCCCACCCAAGGCTCCATATCACCACATTCAGCCTATTAGGGGGCAGAGTATATTTTCAAATCAGGGAAGATTCTCAGATTCACTTAAGCCTTTCAAGGGGCCATGGGGCAGGGAAGATCTTCAGATTCCCATTACCATTACAGCTAGTTCAGGTTCTTATCAACCACTGCTTGGCAATGGTCTTTTATTTTGTCTCCCTATTTCTAATGTCTCTCTGTTCTCTGATCCATCCTCTATATGGCAGCTAAAGTGACATTCTTAATGAACAGTTCTGGCCATGTTATTCCTTTACTCAAAAGTAACTATATTGATTTAGAATAAAATATAAATTCTTCTGTTTGGTATTTAAAGCCTTCCACAGTCTGGCTCCCACACACCTTTCCATTGTAATTACCTAGTATTCTCTCTCACATATTCTATAGCCAAACTGTCCCTACCAGGTTCTTGTATGTAATATTCCATTTCTTTCCTGACAGTAGGTCCTCCCACTGCTGGCATGCTCTTGCTTTTTATATTAGCCTCTCAGAATCCCTAGCTTCTTTTTAGCTTAGTTCAGGTGTCAATTCCTACAGGAGAGCTTTCCTATTCCCTTGAGTTGTTCTTTATCGCTTCTTCCTGAAATTACTTTTTTTTTTTTTGCCTTTTAGAGGGCAATTGGGGTTAAGTAACTTGCCCAAGGTTACATGGCTAGTATTTTTGTGTGGGTGTTAAGTATCTCAGGCCGGAACCAAACTCGGGTCCTCCTGACTCCAGGGCCAGCGCTTTACTCACTGCGCCACCTAGCCTCCCCAATAAATTACTTGTTTTTAAAATATACTTTACATTTACAAATGTTAACATGTTTTCTATCTTCTCTTTAGCATTCAAAGCCCTTCATAACCTAGCCCTTCTCTTCCCCTTTGTAGTCTTTTTTCACCTTACACTCCCATCCATTGCTCGCTGTCCCTCCAACAAGACACTCCATCTCTCAATTCCAGGCATTTTCACTTACAGTCCCCCATGCCTGGAATGCACTCCCTCATCTCTGCCTCCTGGTTTTCCTGGTTTCTTGTAAGTCCCAGCTAAAATCCCACCTTCTACAGGAAGCCTTTCACTATCCTTCAATTCTAGTGTCTTTCCTCTTTTAATTATTTCCTATTTATCCCTATATAGCTTGTTTTTACATAGTTGCTTGCATATTGTCTCCCCCATTAGATTTCCTCATTGGCAATGACTAATTTTTGTCTTTCTTTGAATCTCCAGTGCTTAGAAAATGCCTGGCATGTCCTAGGTGCTTAATAAATGCTTACTGACTGAATATAGAGACCAAATGTATATTTTACACACATATATGTATACATTATGTGTGTGATATATATTTTTCATGTGAATTCTCCTCAAATGAAATGTCAAATTTTCTAAGGCAGAGATTTCTTATTTTCTTCAAATCTATTTTCTTAATATATTTCTACACAAAGTATAGTAAGGACCATATTGCTTATTAGTGAACTACTTTCCCATTTATGCTAGTTGCTATTATTTTATACTTGGGGATATTTATATTAATGAACTTTTTAAAATCAAGAAAATCATTTGCATATTTTGAATAGATAGCAAGAATAAAGAATACGCTATTCTTACATACAAGGGAACACCAATAGACAAGGTTAATTTCATTAATCTACAATTACTTAAATAGCCACTGTGTGCTAAACACTGTACTAGGCACTGGGATTCAAAGACAAAAATGAAACAAACTCTAACTTCAAAGAGTTTATATCCCATTGATTTTCATGTCTCATAAATTTACCTATGTCAGATACACATCCTCAGCATTGTATAAGTAGTACTCGCTTTTTTTTTTTTGCAATTTTTGCATATAAGTACTGGTATCATTTTTATTTATGTTTATCAAGATTCTTATTTTGAGGATATGCTTAAATTCACTTTTAATGTGAATCGTGCCCCTTCTACGTCACTGGCCAGTCTCCAATACTGGCTTTTTCTTGTTTCCTGGAATAGACAGATGCTTTATGACTAGGAGAACTGCTGTTGGTTTTTTAAAAAACTTTTTATCAAAATCTATGGGAAAGGAAAACTATTGATAATTAATAAGAATAGTAACTCTCTGGGTTAAACAAATTCTACCTTTAAATAATTAAATAGAGGTAATATTTTAGCTATTTTACACTTTTTTGCTTTTGGGAAAATATAGAATATTCTTTAAATATAAACAAAATGAGCTATTATTCTACTACTTTCTCTGATATTTAAGTAGACAGATTCACCTCACTACACATAAAAACCAACCAGGCATTCAGCAAAATGTTTGATTGATAGGCATAATTGAGAACCATTAATTTATGGAAAGGAATGTTATTACTATGTGCCCGGGCTTCATCAAACTGCTAGCCAGATCCCCATTTAACACATCCTGGGCTTCCACAGTCTTTTGTCACTTTCTTTACTAACAATGCCTCTTCTGGACATACACACCCATTCATATACACCCAACTACTTCTATTCCTCTTTCCTCAGTAAACATCGTTTCTATTTATCCAAGACTCACAGATTTAGGCCCGATTTGCTACTTTTCTTCAGCAGATATGCCTTAGCATTCTGGGCAGCGATCTCTAGCTTAGTAGGTGGAGCAGGATCAGGTGCACCCTTTCCATTCAGCCCACGTCCTGGCTGATTGAGACCAGAGTTACTGGTGGATTCATCACGATAAAAAATGTCGGAATCTGATCGTTGTGGTGGGTTAACGTTCAGGTCCCGGGGAGAATGCTGGACTTGTTGGGAAAGGGAAGGGGAGGATCTCTCCGATCCAGTTAAGTGAGGGGTTGATTCCCTTTCCTGAGGAACTTGTTCTGAACGGCCAGGATGCGGCTCCCCAGCCACGGGAGTTCCACGAATGTGCTGTTCGGGTGTGGAAGGTGGAGCAAGGCCCTGTAGATTTGGCCTCAGCTGAGCAGGACCTGCTGAACCTGGTTCTGGAGGGACAGGGCTAACTGCGGCGTCTGGTTCTGCTGAGGGAGCTGCAGAGGCTCTCCCCCCAGATCCGGGGCTCGGAGGCGGGGTACCATCCCTAGATTGGGGCTTAGGTACCGGTTCCGTTTCCTCTTTAAGGGAGTCAGCTACCTCGACTTTGGAGTCCCGGGACGAAGAAGGTGCAGCAACTTCCCCAAGCTGCCCACTTTCCCCGGCTCCCTCCTCTTGTTTTTCCTGCTTATTTTCCTCCTGGGATTCCTCGGGCTTGGGCGAGGCAAAGACTTCCATAGCTTTTGCGAGAGACGATAGACGTGGACTTGTAGGTACTGGCTTTGTATGAAGGGGTGCGAGGACAAGGGGCGCCAGCAGACCTGCTCCGGGGTGGCTTGGGGACCCGTTTCCATAGCAACCCCCTAGGAGCAGGGGCGGGGCGTCTCTAAGGTAAACATAGCGCAACTTTGCTTAGACTGGTAGAGGGACGGTGGGGTGGGGAGGGGCCTGGGGAACTGCAGTAGTGATTTGATCGTGGTCCTGCCCTTCTCACCAAATCAACCAACTGTATGTCTTAAATAACGGATAGGTCCCGCCTAGAAGAAAAATGACTGGATTCTGTACTTTGGGGGACATTACTGGTGCATCTATATATACCGTGTTGGGGAGATGAATGAAGTTGGTTAAGGGCTTACTCGTCCTCTTTTTTTTTTTCTTTTTGGAGCGGGGAGGTTAGGGCAATTGGGGTTAAGTCCCTTGCCCAAGGTTACACGGTTTGGACTCAGGTTCTCCTGACTCCAGGGCCGGGGCTCTATTCACTGAGCCACCTAGTCTCCGGTTTTACTCGCACTTGTAAAAAGGTTCGAGTATAGAGAAGAAGTGACTAATTTCAGCTGTCATCCTTTTTAGGTTGAACTATGAGCAGATCCCAAAATTATTGACTTCCAATTATTGACTACACAGAGGCTTTGTTGTAGATGGAAGACGGGAAAGAGGATGTAGACAAGTTAACAACGGGTTAAATAAATTATGGCTACTTAATTGCATCTCAATCTCCGCAGATACTGACTCTCAAAGTCTCTCGATTTCTGGGTGGAGGTTAGGGGACAGTTTTCTAGTTTGACAAATGAAACTTCAGGAACGTGTTTCACACTTTGCCGTTCCTCATTCATTTAACACTCACTTATTAAGTATTAGGTGCAGAAAGCATTGTATTAGAGCAAGGGGGAAAGTGGAGAGAGGAAGATGAAAAGTTCAAGTGATCCCATTCCAGTTCATCTCCAGCAGATTTCTTCTTCTATCATTTCCATTCTCCCAGTAATCTTCAATTTCTCCCTTTTTAGTGACTGCTCACTTACTGCCTACAAACACTCTCATGTCAACCCCTTTCTCAAAAACTCCTTACTTGATCCATCCGTCCACACTAGCTATCATCCTATATACCTTCTCCTTCTATGAGAAAACTCCCCCAACTCCTTGAAAAGGCCATTTAAAACTGGTGCCTCTACTTCCTTTCCTCTTACTCTGTTCTTAATTCTCATCCATCTGGCTTCAAACCTCATCATTCATCTGAAACTATTTTCTCCAAAATTGTCAATGATCAATTTATCAAATCTGATTACTTTTTCTTAGTCTCCATCCTCATTGACACCAGCAGCCTCCTATACTGTTGATCAGCCTCTTTTCCTTGATACTTAGTCCCTCTGTGTTTTCATGAAACTGCTCTCTCCTGGTTCTTTTCCTACTTCCTTGATTGCTCCTTCTCAGTTTCCTTTGCTGGATCATTCAGGTCACTTCCATTAACTGGATTTTCCCAAGGTTTTGTGCTGGATCCTCTTTTCTTTCTTTTGTCTATATTATTTTTCTTGGTTACTTCAAAAACTCTCATGATTCAATTATCAACTCTCAGATCTACTTATCCAGCCCTAACCTCTTTCACATCTCCAACTGCCTATTAGATATCTCAGACTGATGACTATAGATGTCTTAAATGCAACATGTCGGAAATAGAGCTCATTATCTTTCTCCCCAAGCACTCTTCTCTTCCTAATTCCCTATTATGGTTGAGGGTATCATATCCTCACAATCACCCTGGCTGACAACCTAGCTATCACCTTCAAATCCACACTCACAACACCCTGTTCCCTATCCAATCTCTTGCCAAGTCCTGTCATTTTTTACCTTTGAAATGCCTCTGGTATATTGCCATCTTCTCTTCCCTGACACTGTCCCTACCCTAATATAGGTTCTCATTACCTCATACCTGGACTATTGCGATACGTTTCTGACTGGGCTCCCTGTCTCAAGTTTCTCCTCACTCAGGTCCATTCTTTATTCAGCTGTCAAATTGATCCTTCCAGATTGCAGATCTGATCATGTCATCCCTCCCTCTTCAATAAACTCCAGCAGTACCCTATTACCTTCAGGATCAAAGATAGATCCTCTGGAGTTCAAAGTTCTTCATAATCTGTCCCCTTCTCATCTTTCTAGTCTTCTTACAGCTTATTTGCCTCCTTACCACCATCACATACAGTGACAATGACTTCTGTTCCTCACACACCTTATTACATATTCTGACTCCAGGCATTTTTTTTTTTTTGCTTTTTTGGAGGGGGAAGGCAGGGCAATTGGGGTTAGATGACTTGCCCAAGGTCACATGGCTAGTATGTGTTAAGTCTGAGGCTGGATTTGAGCTCAGGTCCTCCTGACTCCAGGGCCAGTGCACTATTCACTGGGCCACCTCACCGCCCCAAGCTCCAAGAATTTTCTCTGCTTATCCCCCATGCCTGGTATTCTCTCTTTTCATCTCCATCTTCTGGCATTCCTGGCTTCCTTCAAGTCCCAGATAAAATATCATCTTCTGCAAAAAGCCTTTTCCAATCCCTCTTAATTCTAATACCTTCTTTCTTCCAATTTTCTATAATTTATTCTGTATTTATCTTGTTTGTACACAGTTGTTTGCCTGTTGTCTCCTCAATTATATTATACACTTTGGGGGGAGGGGAAGTTAAGGTGCCAATTTTAAATGGATTTTATTCTCCAGGATGAAAATTACATCTCCTCTTTTTTATACCGTGTTTCCCCGATAATAAGACCTATCCCGAAAATAAGCCCTCCCCTTACTGTGTAAGATCCCTCTAAAATAAGCCCTATTGAGATTGCTGCTGTAGTGAAGGTGATCCCCTGCGCTACACGCTACATTACGGTACCCTCTGTATGCACCGTCCCCCCCAACCCCCCGTGAAACGCACGCCGCGCTCCGAGCTGCATCCAATCAGAGCTGCAGCAGTGAGCGCATCATCCTGTTCTTCCCCAGTGATTTGCTTATTGAATAAAGGTACATTTTTTTGTTCACATTTACCTGTTTATTAAAATTGCTGTCAATGTTCATTAAAATAAGCCCTCCCCTGAAAATAAGCCCTCTGGTGTTTTTCTGTCCAAAAAACATAATAAGACAGTGTCTTATTATCGGGGAAACACGGTAGTACTGTTAAAGAGCAATGTCCATTTCTTTTTCTCTCTGCACAGGTTCAAGTATTCAGAATGCCCACATTTAAACAGTAGCTTAAATGTCACTTTTAAACTGCCACTGCCTTGGCTATTAATTTGAATCCTTCAATTTTTTAAAACCTGTGTGAAATGTTCTTTCTTCTGATGATTTAGTTGACCTCTTCAATGGTGGATCCAGAAAAAATACCTCCAGATGGAGCTGCTTCACCCTCATGAACCCACCAGACATGTCTACTGGCATGGCCTCTGCATTCTGATATAGCTTAGTAATAATAATGGGGCTGCAGACCTTCTCCAATTCTTTTTGTTGATGCTCAAATTCTTTCTTCTTAGCAGTCTGGTTCTTATCAAACCAGATAATTACTTCATTAGTTTTGTCAAGGATCTTCTGTTTGGCTCTATTACCCATTTTGCTTTGGATTTTCTCATCTTCTACAGTAATCTTAATGTTGAAAGCATAAGATTCAAGAGAATTCTTGGAAAACACCTTCTTTCTTTGCTTCTCATCTTCAGTTTTGTATTTCTCAGCCTCCTAGATCATACAATCAATGTCTTTTTGGTCAGACAACCTCTATCATGGTGATCTTATTCCCCTTGCCTGTGCTCTTATCCACAGAAGAAACATTGAGGTTTCCATTTGCATCACTGTCAAATGTAACTTCAATCTGAGGAACACCCCTGGGAGCCAGAGAGATTCTTCTGAGCTCAAATTTGCCAAGCAGGTTGTTATCCTTTGTTATTCATCTTTCACCTTCATAAAACTGAATAAGTATACCAGGCTGGTTGTCTGAGTAGATGGCAAAGGTCTGCATCTGTTTGGTGGGGATGGTGGTATTGTGTTTGTCATAATGCCACCAGCAGTTTCAAAACCAAGAGAAAGAGGAGTAACTTCCAATAGCAGCAAGTCCTGCACATTCTCAGATTTATCTTCTGACAAGATGGTAGGGCCTGGACAGCTGCTTCACAGGCAACAGCCTTACCAGTACTGATACTCTTGTTGAGTTCCTTGCCATTGAAGAAGTCTTACAGAAGCTTCTGAATTTGGAGGATCCAAGTAGAACCACCTGCCAAGATGATGTAATGAATGTGTAGTTTATCTAGCTTGGTATCCCTTAGGGCCTTTTCTACAGGGTCCAGTGTGACATGGAAGAGATCAGCAATCAGCTCTTCAAAACAAGTATGGGTGATAAAGTATGGAAGTCAATACCTTCATTGAGGAAGTCAATCTCAATACTGTCTTAGGTACTCAAAGATAAGGTATGCTTTACATATTCATAAGTGGTGCACAGATGGTGAATAGTCCTCTTGTTCTCACTAATGTTCTTATTTCACTTGAACTGAGAAATGAAATGGTTAACCATGAGGTTATCAAAGTCGTCCCCACTCTGTTATGTATTTCCAGCTGCGGACTTGACCTCAAAGATGCTATCTTTAATGTTAAGAATGGAAATATCAAAAAGTGTCACCTCCAAGGTCAAAGATCAACAAGTTTCTCTAGAGAAAAACCCTTTTTGTCCAAGTCATAAGCAATAGTGACAGCAGTTGGCTCAATGATGATTCCAAGTGAGTTGAGACCAGCAATGTTTTCAGTATCTTTGGTGGCCTAGCATTGGGAATCATTGAAGAATGCTTGTACTGTGATGACAGCATTTATGGCACTGTTCCCAAAGTAAGCTTTGACAGTTTCTTTCATCTTGGTCAATAGCATAAGAAACTTCTGGATAGAAACTTTTGGTTTCTTCTTTGTTACTCTAGGTGAATATTAGGCCTGCCTGAGTCAATCACCACCATGAAATGTCAATACTTCATGTCTGACTGCACAACCACATCATCAAATCTGTAACCAATCAGACATTTGACATAAAAAATTGTGTGGGTGGGGCTCATTGCAACTCACTTCTTTGCAGCATTACTGATTAAGCATTCTATGTCAAAAAAGACAAAGTAGCTTGGGGGTGGTCTTGTTTCCTTTGATCATTAGCAATGATTACTACTTTTCCATACCATCACTATGATAAATAAGATCACCATTCCTCCTACACAGGGATAAGTGTACCAAGATCAATGCCAACTGTGGATCCCTTCAACATGGTTGCTGGGAATTGGGGTTGGGAAGTTAACTGCTGTGGATTAAGAAGGGCTGCTGCTGTGGCGAGTAGACCCTACTATAACCTTATTGAGAGCAGGGACTGGGTTTTGTGTATGTATGTGTCTGTTGATTTTGGCTTTGTTTTTCCTTTTTCTATATTTCCAGTATTTAACACAGTGCCTCGTACACAGCAAGTTCTTAATAAATACTTGTTCACTTGACATGAAGGTGAGTAGGGAAAAGAGGAATGGATGAAAAACCCTGATCATCACTCCATCACTATTAAATAAATAAGGGTACTCATTTTCCAATAGGATCCACTATGTATTTAAAGTTTGCTGTTGTGAGATCTGGTTAGTAAATTTATATCTATAATATCAATCTATTATTCTTGTGAACTGATTGGAATGTATTCTATTTTCATATTTCTAACAACTGGGTTCAGAACCCACTAAAATTCTTTATCTGGAAGATGTTTAAACAGACCAGGAAATTGTTTCCATATTTTTTTAAAGTATGCAGGTATGAGTCTTTATAGGTGACTTACATAATTTCCAGCAGCAAAAGCATAGTTTTCAATGTCTGACTAATCATGACAGTTTCACATTATGATTAATTAAAACTAAAGGCACAACATATACTTAAATTAAATTCATCATTAACACTATGAATGAATATTTCAAATAACCTTGATAATTATAATTTCTTGTTTTACTTCATGTAATATCTGATTACAGCCAGTTCCCCCTTAATGTAAGTGAACCTGCCTCTGCCCTTTTAGGGTTCTGAATGGCCCTGCCCCTGCACTTCATTACCTGAATGGAGGACCCCTGTATTGGACTGCACCAGTGTCTAGCATCTTTGGGACCTCAGCTCCGCAAGAGAGTTGAACTTGCATAATACAAGTTGTGTAAAACAAAAACTCTCCATATATCAATGTTTGTTACTCCATTTCATAGCTAATTAGGGGCTCATATTAGAATTAAGGTAGAGTGTCAACTCTGCCATTTATGTGTTTACTTGGGCTTGTGTTTACTTCATTAATTGCATTATTTTCAGTTTGTGGTTTCTTTTTAATCCATCTGTTCAGTTTTTTGAAGGTTAGTTTTATTAATGCTAGATAATGTAATCTGCAAATACTCTTAACCAGGTACATGTTAGCTGCAGTATGTTGTGATATTCTGAAAGCAAATAGACTACTGAGGGTGCTACAGTCAGCTCCTTTTGATTAGGAAACTTACTTACTTCTTACTTCTTACTCTTCTCATAGAAATCCTAATCTCCCATATATGACACATTGCCATCTGACATAACGACTAAATAAGGGGTCCAATGTCATTTTATATATTCAGTATATAGAGTTTAGATTTTTGTTTTATTTTAGACAAACTACATATGTATGTGTGTAGATATGTATATGTATATATTCTACTATTTTCTTCCCAAACCTCAGTGTACCCACCAATTTTGGAAATGATTTACTTATAAGAAACATGCTTAAAACATAAAGACTTAAACAAAATTAAAACGACTAGCTAAAATAAAACTTATTATGCAAATCCAAAGCAGGAAAAGTAGCAGCAATGATTTTGAACAGTGTTCTCTTTCCACTCCGTTCTTGTTCTTGGTTTTTTATATGGGTGAGTTCAGTACTTTAAGCCAATAGTAGTAACAGATACTGTGAGGAGAGACAAATAAGAGAAGTTAAAATTTTCCTTATGTTTAAAAGCACCCATGAAAAAGAGACCTATGAAAAAGTATTAATGTTTCAAATGGATCTGTAATTTCATTAATCTGGGCATTCCTCAAAATGAAATGGATTTCAGCCAATCTATTCTTCTGTATCTGGTGAAATTTTTATCTATTTTTTCCTATTACTTCATCCCTGAATAGTAATACACCCAATGTACAAGGAGTCTTGCTTGAGTTCTCTTGACAAAAATATCAATGGAGCATATGTGACACCCATAAGAAAGTTCTTGATATCAAAACTCTTGGCACTATCACATGGTTCAAAAATAGAAACAATCTGCTTTGGGGGAGTGCATAAGTTGCTAGCTTACTCATTGGAGAATTCTATGAACTCTGGGAGGCAGCATGCTATAGTGAAAAGAGTAGAACTATCATGTACTGGTACCCAAAGTTACTGTATACAGTCCAGAGGTCAAGCTATAGACATCAACTCCTGAGGCTATCTTGTGATAGACATAACAGACCAAAAACACACCCCACCAGGACTTCCAGTAGTGAATGACACCTCTGCCCAAGGTACAGAAACTGCATGTTCCTTTCTACCTTGCACCACCTAATAAGCATACTTGGCACACCATTCACTGAACTTTTTCTATATAGAATTAGATTCAACCCCTTTAGGTTACAGGATCCCTAAGGAGCTCCACCCACTTTGTTAGCATTATAATAAACTTTTGCCACTTGACTAGAAGACTGCTTGAGCCCTCTAATTCTTTCCAGATGACTCCACCCTGTATCTTGAAAGTTTTTAGGGTTGCTGCACCCCTAAACATATCAGTCAGACTTACAATCTGAGATCAATTTGATAGCTGGAGTGGGGAATGGATTGGAATGGGGAGAAACTTCAGGCAGGGAGACCAACAAAAAAACTATTGTAATAGTCTAGGTGTAAGGTGATAAGGGCCTATATTAAGGTGGTGGCAGTCATAGAAGAAAAGATGGTGTATAATAAGAGAAAGGATTATTCCTCTCATATTAATAATCAATTTTTTAATTAGGACCAGAATTTTTGCCCCCCAGAAAACTGTAGGTTGTTCAGGATATTGAACTGAAGAACACTGTGGATGGATGAGATTGCCCAAGTCCTTGGAGTACATGCTCTTTGATCCTGCGTAGGGAGACCCTACCCAACTAGAGAACCTTATAAAGAATTTAATCTTAGTCTATCATATTCTACTCAGGCTTGGATGGAGATAGATCCTTTGTCTAGTGTTCCTGAGGCTGGGGGTGGTATAGGAATGAGAGTGATCAGAGTGCACCAGCCACTCATTAGAATGGGTCCATCTCTCATTATAATATTCATTATTCTTATTAATTGTTAACCAATCAGAGTTGATTGTCATTCTTAGGAACACCCACTCTTCCAAGGGCATATAGGCATTGAGTAGGTTTAATGAGGGGACTTTGAGCTAAGGGGCAAAAAAAGCTCTAGGCTCTAGGAGTTTTTATCCCTACAATTTTGGGGGGCCCAAATACAATGTTGCAACAGTTCTTTTGTTCTACTGATAAGAATTTAAAAAAATTTTTTATTCTCCTTCTTCCAAATGTTTTTTATCCATAATCTTGCTGAGAAATAGCTACTTGAAGGAAGAGATGAAGTTCAAATTCAGCCTCAGATCTGACATTGCGCAAATCACTTAATCCTGTTTGCCTCCATTTCCTCATCTGTAAAATGAGCTGGAGAAGGAAATAGCAAACCATTCTTGTATCTTTGCCAAAAAGGCACCAGATAGGATCATCAAGAGTGGAACATGACTGAAATAACTGAACAATAACAAGAAGAACAGGTAAAATATGAAAAATTCTTATCAGAGAATTATAAACATTGTAATGAAACCAGTAACCTAGTAGAACAAACTGAACTTATGAAATGTAAAAGGAGAGAGATATTTCCTGGGGAAGGAGAATGCTGGGAGATAAGGTATTTCTTAAATATTTAATGAGATTTTGGAATTTGTCCATTGATTGTTGTAGGGTTGATACTATGATCCTCTCCCTCTAGGGTTTCCAGTGCATTTTTGAGGCTTCTCTCAGTTTCAGGGTCACCAGTCATTGGTTACTGAATAACATCTCAGCTAAGCACCATCAGCTAATTTAGTAAATATGTACTATCTAAAAATGCTATGATTTTTATTCCCCTATCCTGCCCTTCCTGACTCTCTGCCCACTATCCCTTCAGAATCAGTGGGTCATTTTGTATTTTTTTTATGAGTTGCTGTATCAGCAATGCCATATTCACAATGCCTATGGAGATTACAAATATGCTGATATAATTATCCATCACAAAATACATCATGCTTGCTATATGGGGGAATAAGCTGGAAAATTTATTAAGATACCAAAAGACTGAGTCCCAAAACCAGAAAGTGAAAGCCATCAGAATAGTTATGACATTGGCACAGGTAGATAAAGTAGAAAGCACCCACATTTTCAAGCCTTTGAAACAGAACAGGCTACCTCAGGCAAAGGTCCTCCTCTCCCCACTCACAGCAACCACCCAGCGTCCGGGAAGCACGCTCCCAGCAGCTCCGGCCCCTGGCAGTCCTCAGCAGGAGTCCTTAGCAGAAATTCTGGCTAAGTAAAAAAGGGCTTCGTGCTGCCGCTGCCTCTGCTGCTGCTGCCGCCGTCGCCACCACCGCCAGCCACCGCAGGAACTCTAGTTTTGCTTCCGCTTCCTCTTGCTCCGCCCCTTCCTGCTACGTCAGCAAGTCCAATGGGGCATGGAAGATCTTTAAATCCCATAACCCTTACATTCGGCCCCAAGATCTTTCATGTCCCTTACTTGGCAAAAATACAGTAGGAATAACTGGTGTCAACAAAATTTCACAACAATATAACAAGAATAGCACACAATAAACACAGAAAACCATATTTTAGGGTGGGGCTTGAGCACAAGCTCCCCATCATTCCCCCCACCCCGAACAAATGGGGCCCCAAAATCTTGTGGTAAGGGGTGAAGATCTCTTCTTCTGTGGCTACTTGCTGCTGAAATCGGATGTAGAGCTGTCCCTGTCCTAAGGGGTCCCATTTGAGAGGTCAGTTCTTAATATGCTTGATGCCAGGTCCAAGGGTGACACATCACAGTTGCAGACAGGGGGTGACATCCAGCTTAAGCTATCAGGCATCTACAGATGGAGGGTACCAACCCTGTGGAAACAAATCTAACAAACAAGGTGAACAGACAAAAAATCAAGAAGAAGCAAAGAGACAATAACCAGACTATTGTAGCCTCACTCACGGTAGAATAAATGACTTAAGGGTACAATTTTGTAATCATCTTCTCCAGAATAAACAATAGTTACAGTGTTATCCCTCCCATATGCTATAATCTCTGCAGCCTTTGGAACATCATCTGGCTTCCGTTTTACCCATACTTTAGCTCCTGATTTTATTCTATCAGTAGAACCAAATCCTTCAGTTCCTGTGACAGTTATTTTGGAAGGAGGGTCAGTTTTTACAAGTGGCATTGTTTTACAAGGAACGATAATCACTTGAACTATTCTATCATTTTTGTGAATCTGTATGGGCCCTTCACCTAAATTATGGAATGTTACAACAATTTCTCCTTGATAATTAGAATCTATTACTCCAGCCAATACATGTATTCCTTGAGCTGCTAATCCTGATTTGGGTAAAATCTGTCCAAAGTGATTTTTAGGGATTCTTATGCATATCCCAGTGGAGATTTTTCTTATTTCTTTTCTGTCCAACCAAAAGTCCTCTAAACAATGTAAATCATACCCCACCGAACCAGGTGGTTCTGGGTACGGTGCTGGGACATCTGGCCTCAAGGTCCAATACTCAATATTTGGGATCTTGTGTGTTTGTTGTTTTCTAATTTGCAGATTGGGGGTCATCATTCTGGCTAGAGGTGTACTTCCTCCCAATGGTCTATTATTCAAATTATGCAAAGCCATGAACAAATTATCCTTCCAATGTTGATATGAATTATTGGAACTTAACTTCCTCAACTGTTCTTTCAAGTAATCCATTCATTCTTTCAATTAACCCAGATGCTTTTGGATAATATGGAATATGATATATCCATTCTATATTGTTTAGTATACAATACTTCTTCATTTCATTGCCTTTGAAATGTGACCCATTGTCACTTTGAATCTGCATTGGGGTTCCATAATATAGACTTATGAGATCTAGAGTTTTACAAGTGTTTTTCTGGGTTGCATTCTTATAAGGACAAGCTACTAGTACACCTGAATAGGTGTCAACACAAGTACATATAAATCTGCATCCTTTATCCAGTGGTAGTGGACCAATATAATCTATTTGCCAGATTTGGGCTGGAACTTTTCCTCTTGCTATCTCTCCAGTTACTACCCGAGGAACAGTTCGCTTCTTTTCCAATTGACATATATGACATTCTTCTGCTATCTGTTTTAACGGTGAATGAGAGATACTAATACCTCGATCTTATGCCCACTGGTGTGTGGCCTGGACCCCCAAATGGCCTGCTGTTTGGTGGACCCATTTTGCTAATACTGGATCATCAGTTGTTGTCAAAGTAGGGACAATATGTTCAGTAGCAATCTTTGCCAGTCAATCAGCATGAGCATTGTACTCATGTTCTAGTGTGGTGGGGGCCACATGAGCATCTACATGAAAAACTGACAAGTCAGTGACCAGACATGTTCCAGATATCTTCCCATAATTCTTTGCCCCAGACTTGTTTGCCATGAATTTCCCAATTTTCATTTTTCCACATGGGCATCCATGTAGCTAACCCATTAGCTACCGCCCCTGAATCAGTGAATATATGACACTGTCCTCCTTGTTCTATTTTGATGGCTTGATATACTGCCATAAGTTCAGCATATTGGCTACTTGCACCTATCCCAGTACTTTCCAAAGTCCTTCTAGTACATGGGTTATAGGCCACTGCTTTCCAATGTCTTTTTTGGCCCAAATATTTTGCTGTCCCATCAGTAAACCATGCATGTCTCTTTTGTTCCTCAGTTAATACATCATATCCCTCATTCCATTTTACAGTGGACTGTACTAACTGTTGCTTTGGTTCAGGCGGTATGTCATTCCTCTCAATTTCTATGTTTGCTACAGATTCATGTAGAGCAGAGACTCCGCTTTTGCCTGTTTTCGCTCTATTTTGAATATACCACTTCCATTTGATTATACTAGCCTCTTGGGCATGTCCAATTCTGTGAGAAGCTGGGGTACTCATTACCCAGGTCATAATTGGGATTCCAGGTCTTAATATCACTTCATGGCCCACAGTCAGTTGTTCAGTCTCCACCAAAGCCCAATATGCAGCTAACAACTGCTTTTCAAAAGGTGTATACTGGACTCCAGATGAAGGGAGTTTCCTACACCAAAATCCCAAAGGTACATTTCGGCTTTGTTGTTTTTGCCATAAGCTCCAGTTTGCATAATCATCTTGTACAGTCACTTGCAATTCCACTGGTCCATTTTGCATGGGCCACAAATCTAGAGCCAATTGTATGGCAGCCTTGGCTTCTTCAAAAGCTTTACTCTGCTCAAGTCCCCAATCGAATTCATATTTCTTCCGTGTGACTCTATATAAAGGTTTTAAAATCTGTCCCAAATGTGGAATGTGGTGCCTCCAGTATCCAAACAATCCTATGAACTTTTGGGCCTCCTTCTTATTGGTAGGGGTAGGAAAATCCTGAATCTTTTGTCGGGCTTGAGGAAGAATCTCCCTTAGCCCCTTGTTCCATTGTATACCCAAAAATTTCACATTTTGAGCTGGTCCTTGAACCTTTGCAGGGTTAATTTCCCACCCTTTACTTTTCATATGCTCAATTAGAAGGGTCAAACTCCTGTATGAAGGCAGTCAGACTTGGGCAAGCAACCTCATTTCCATGTGCCTGAATCAACATACCTTTCTTCTAAGTTTTGAGCCTATAAGGACTCTACAGCCACTGATTTTAACCTAGACTCTTTGGGAATCTATTAGGAACTGAAAGTTTATAACTGCTATGTGCCATTCTCCCTGAAAGGATAGGGGACAGATGAAGAGAGATATCATTGATCAAGTCCTTGTCAATTCTTTATTGTTCTCTGAGGCTGACAACCTAGCTAGGGAGCTTGAAGCATAACCTGGCCCACAAGTTCACCTGGGACATAAACAGTACAAGGGCACATAGACATAACCACACTGGGAAAGTAATTCAGCATAACTGACATTATTTTACTGCATTCTACAGACATTAGTTCAGAATACAAATGAGAAAACTGAGACCTAAAAAGGTTAACTTGTGGATACACAACTAGTGCATAGCAGGTCATTGTTATTGTTTGTCCTTCCTTCTCAGAGAGGACCGTGACATCAGGAAGATGATGTCATGAGTTGTAAGTCAATTAAATTTAAATGAGGGAACTCCGTGCAAGTCGCCAGCCTTACTTTCTCCTCCAGAGCCATCTGGGTCCAGTGACCAGATATAGATCAGAACTATTGGAGATGGCCCCAGATACAGTGGGAGACCTTGGCCTAAGGTCTAAGTTAAGGTCTTTCCAAGACCTCACTTTGAGTCAATGCTCACTCAGTCATTAAGGCTGCCTAAGAAATGAACCAAGGAATGACCCCTTTTATGTAGGATTTGAATACAGGCCTCATTCTGAACCCCATATCCAAGGTTCCTCTCACTATCTCATGATGCTCTGTAAGGCCTCACAGTAACTCCCAATTCTCATAATCACCCAGTTCTTCCAAGAAGAGTTCTCACTTTGATCTCTCTCTTTCTCTCCTTTGAAAATAACCAACTCTGCCAACATTAGTATTGGACCAACCTGGAAGTGAGGTTCTCTTTGTCTCAGCCTTAGAGACTCAACTGCAGTACAAGAGACCCATGATTATCCTTATTACAGCACTAACTTTTCTCTGCCCTTTGACTTCTTGACTGAAAGACATATCCTTACAAGTCATTCAACTATTTTCCTATTGCCAAAATACAAATTTAACATCTAGTGTGACATGTTCTACAAACTGAATTCTTCCCAGCTGTTCACAATTTTTTCTTCTGGAAAAGACAGCCAGGTAGTGCAGCGAGTAACAGCTCAGGACCCAGCTTTGGGAGACCTGGGATTGGTTCTGGCCTCGGATACTTGGTAGCCACACAAAAATAACTGGCTGGGTAACCTTGAGCAAGTTACTTAACCCCAATTGCTTAAAAAAAAAAGAGGGAGAAGGGAGGAGGAAAGAGAAGGAAGGGAAAAAGAAAGAGAAAAAGGAAGAGGTAGGGAAGAGAAAAAAAAGAGGAGGAGGGCAAGGAGGGAAAAGGAGGAGGGAAAATAGGAGGAAGAGGAGGACGGAGAGGAGGAGGAAAAGAAAAAGCAGGAGGAAGAGGAGAATATATACAAAAGAGAACAAAAAGAAGTTCCAAAGGAAATAGTCAAGCAGGATAACTTTGAAAGTACCATATTGAATTTATTGTTGTTCAAAAGCACAGTGTATATAATATAGATTTGTAGATTAATTTATAATGCATGTTTTCTGTTCTTTGTAGAGATGTTCTTCTTTTTTGTGTCCATTAATTTCATAATTAAAAAGAACAGATGAATAAAAATTAAAAATAATTAAATATTTAATTAAATTATCATAATTAAAAATCGCCAAGAAAAGGCGAAAAACCACTGGATTTTTAGTCTAAGGCCTGTTTTACCTATTACAGGTTGCAACTTAACTTCAGGCAAGTTATTAAATCTCTCTCAGCCTCAATTTCCTCTTCTATAAAAAAGGAATAACAATTCATCTAAAGTTATAGTGAAGACCAAATGAGACCATTTATATAAAGCATTTTGTAAAGCTTAAAGTGATAAATACATGTCACATTATTTTACAGGCATTTAAAAATGCCTCTTTCCTTCCCCCTTCCAGTTCTAATGTTTGTTTTCATTTTAATAAATTTTTTTCCAGTTACATGTAAAAACAATTTTTAACATTCATTTTAAAAAACATCTTGAGCTCCAAATTCTCTTCTTCCTTTCCCTTCCCTTTCCCTGATACAAGCCATTTAATACATACATGTGCAATCATATTAGTCATGTTGTGAAAGAAAACACAGACCCTCCCCCCAAAAACAACAACACATATACATACAGTGAAAAGCTGTATGGTTTTTTTTTTTTTTTTAAGCAATCAGGGTTAAGTAACTTGCTCAAGGTTACACGGCCAGTTATTTCTGGGTGTGGTGCCGAGTATCTGAACCTGGGATTTGATCCAGGTCATCCTGACACTGGAGCTGGTGCTCTTACTCACTGAGCCACCTGGCCACCCCAAAAAGCTGTATGTTTTGATCTACATTCAAACTCCATTGGTTCTTTCTTTAGAGGTGGATAGCATTTTTCATTATGAGGACTTTGGAATTGTCTTGGAACTTTCTATTGTTGAGAATAGCTAAGTCATTCACAGTTGGTCATTGTACTATATTATTGTTACTGTGTACAGTGATCTGCTTCTGCTCACTTCATTTTGCATCAGTTCATGTAAGTCTTTCCAGGTTCTTCCGAGAGCATCCTGTTTGTCATTTCTTTTTTTTTTTTAAAGCAATCGGGGTTAAGTAACTTGCTCAAGGTTACACGGCCAGGTGTTTCTGGGTGGGTGCTAAGTGTCTGAGCCCAGGGTTCGATCCCCAGGTCATCCTGACACTGGAGCCAGTGCTCTTACTTGCTGTCTCGCTGTGCTACCTGGCCACCCCGATGTTTGTCATTTCTTATAGCATAACAGTATTCCATTGCAATCATATACTCCAACTTGTTCAGTCATTAAAAATCTTCCCTTGCAATTTGTAATATAATGCCAAGGAAAGGCAACTTCCCAAGGTTCAAAATACCAGCATAGTGCTCTCCATTTTATTCAGTGACAAATTAAGAACAGAGAAGGTAAAAACATGACATCATTCAAAATACAGCATTTACTAAGGGTGATTAAATAATCTCCAAGTACTACCCCACCCCAGGACCTTACATTCATTCAATCAATTACAAAGTCCCTGTTCTAAATACTACTCCTCCCCTAGGCTGTACCTTCATTTAGTCCATCACAAAGCCCCTCTTCTCAAATGGAGATTAGTTTCCAATCTAAGTAAAGTACATTCATTTGTTCAACCATAGAACACAAAAAGGTCAAAAGTTCCCCACCCCTGGATCACAAACAAGTTTAAGCACAGCACTTAATACCCAAATGGAGGTCTTTTCTTCATCTTGACAAGAGGCAAGTTCTCAGCAATCTTAGTTCCTGGGGAGACAAGGCTTAGCAAGGCCACAAGATACATTGCCAGTCTCTTCATTGATTCATCCTCTGTCTGCAGAACAGTCCTAGAACCCCTGAAAACATTAGCAAAACCCTCTCCCAGGATTTCTGTAAACATACAACAAGAAAATACCTTCTTCAGGGCTTCTGAACCAACAGAAAGGTTCCCAGACCCCTGCAACAATAGCACTGCCCTTCACCAGTGGACAGTATTCACTCTCTGTCTGCAGGACAGTCTCAGGAGCTCTTAACCAACAGAAAGTTTCCAGGACTTCTTCAACAACAGGACTGTCTTTCACCAGTGAAAGACAAATCTGGCAAAACAACATCAAAACAGACAGACAAAGTACCAGCAAAACAGCCATGTCTCCTCAGTCCTTGGCAGCTCTGGGGGCAGGTCTCAAAAGTCCAGGGCAATTCAAAGTTGCCCTCAGCAATCCTCTCAGTCTCTCTCTGCCTCCACGAGGGTGCTGCTTCCAGAAAGTTCTTCTGCCTCTCTCTTGTCTCTCCAAATCTACGTCACCAGCTCCTCCCAGTTCAGGACTTTCTTTTCACATCAACAAGTCCATCCCACAGGTGGGATTAACAAGCTCTGGGTTTTAACACAATCAGTTTGAAAACCAAGCCAATACAGGGGGATCTTTATATTCCATTACTATCACACAATTTTATCTTTAATGATTTTTGTTTGTGCAAAACTTTTTCAGTTTTATGAAATCAAAATTGTCCACTTATCTTCTGTGATGCTCTCTGTCCATTGTTTAGTCATGAACTTTTCCCATATTTCCAAAACATTGTTACTTTCTTGTTCCTCTAAATTGTTCATAATGTGGCCTTTTGCATCTAAGTTATGCATCCATTTAGAGCTTATGTTGGCATAGGGCATGATTTATCTAAACCTAATTTCTGCCAGACTGCATTGCAGTTTTCCTAGAAGCTTTCCCCCTGAAAAGTGAGTTTTTATTTCAGTAGTTGGGCTCCGTGTTTATCAAATGCTTTGCTATGGTGTTCATTTGCTTCTATATGTTTTGCATTTAATCTACTCTACTGGTAACAATTTTACTCATTGAAAGTCTCATCCAAAATATAAGAACTGAATCAAATCCCTAAGAACAAAAGCCATTCACCAATAGACAAATTACAAAAGGCTATGAACAGGAAATTCTCAAAGGAAGAAATTCAAGCTATCAAGAACCACATGAGAACAATGATCCAAAGCACTAGTAATTAGAAAAATGTAAATTAAAACAATTCTAAATTCTACTTCATGTTCATTTCCTCTCTTTTTTTTAAACCACTACTAAATAGATTTGATGATTTGAAATTTAAAAGCTAGTACTGATAGGCCCCTTTCTTCACTTCTTCTCTTTGATTTTCACCCTTGATATTGTGGAAGTTCTGTTCCTCTGGAAGAATTTTGTTATTATTTCTTCTAGCTCTACGAGATAATCCTTTGGTAGCTTGATTGGTACAGCACTGAATAAATAATTATATTGGCACAACTTATGCAGAAGCAATGAATACTTTTCCTATTATTTAAGTATATTTTTATAAAGTGTTTTATAGTCGTATTTATATGTTTCCTCTGTCATTGTAGATAGAACCACAGATATTTTGGATATTCTATGGTTACCTTGAATGAAAATTTTGTCCCTTCCTGTGGAGTATTGGTAAAATACAAAATTCTTGATGATTTATGTGGGATTGTTTTGTGTACTGAAACATTACTGAAATTATTGTTTCAATTAATTTTTAGTTGACTCAGATTCTCTAAGTAAATCATCATATGCAAAAAGTAATATTTTTTCCTTTCTCTATGCTAATTCCCTCAACTTCTCTGTCTCAATGCTGTTGCTAGTTTCTAGAATTATCTAAAGTAATAGCAGGGGCGGCCAGGTGGCTCAGTGAGTAAGAGCACTGGCTCCAGTGTTGGGATGACCTGGAGATCGAATCCTGGGCTCAGACACTCAGCACCACACCCAGAAATAACTGGCCGTGTAACCTTGAGCAAGTTACTTAACTTTGATTGCTTAAAAAAAAAATAAAGTAATAGCAGTGAAAACAGGCATTCTTGTATTCTGATAAGAAAGTTTTCCAATTTTTATTATACATAATGTTGGTGCTGGTTTTTAGATGAAATGCACAATTATTCCTATGTTTTTAAAATAACAGAAATAGATGCTTAATTTTCATCAAAAGCCTTTTCAGTATCTACTGATATTATCACATGGTTTGTATTATTTTTAATGTTACATGTTTATAGTTGTATTATATTGACCCTTATTTTCTGGTGTAAATTTATCTTGGTCATGTTTTCAATATATTGTTGTAGCCTGTTTGCTAATATTTTAATATTTTTGTGTTTAATATTCATTGAATATTCATTATGGTGGTCCATCATTTTCTTTCTCTGGTTTAGGTATCAAAATTTTATTTGTACAATAGTTTGGTATGTATCCTTTTCCAATTTTTTTTTTCAGGCAATCGGGAACAAGTAACTTGCCCCACGGTCACACAGGTAGTAAGTGTCTGAAGCCAAATTTGAACTCCGGTCTTCCTGTTTCCAGGACCAGTGTTCTATCCACTGTGCCACCTAGTTGCCCCTCCTTTTACTATTTTTACAACAAAATATTGAAATTGTTCTCTGAATGTTTGCTAGAATTCACTTGAAGTCATCTTGTTCTGTTGTTTTCCATCATTTTTCCCCACCTCCACCCCTCTATCCTCCACATACATAAATGAACATGAGTTAATTTATGGATTGTTGGACTTATCTTCTCTGAAATTGAACTGAATTCTCTATTTTTTGTTCTATTAATCTAGGTATTTAATGTTTTTGTAAATATTCACTCATTTTATTTAAGCTAACAGCTTTGTTTGTAATTAGGCAAAAGTTTGATAGTTTCCTTATTTCATCTTCAAATTTTATGACTTTTTAAAATTTTGAAACAAATTTGTGCTTACCCAATTCCTAGTTTTATCAAATTTTTTTTTTTGTTCTCTCAGTTTTGTTATTCTCCTTTGAATTTTGGAATTATTGATTTGGAGGCGTCATTAAAAAAAAAAAAACCTGATGCTTTTCTAGTGCTTTTCCTTTTTTTAAAGTTACTTTTTGTTAATGAAAGCATTTAAATTCATAAATTCAGTTTAACTGAATCCTAAAAAGTTCTGGTATATCTTCTCACTTTTTAAATTTTCTTTGATGAAATTTCCTATCATTTTTATGATTTGTTAGTAAAAGTAGAAGAAAAAGGCAACAAAATTTTCCCTGTGTTCTACCTTGTTTCTTTTGGGACCAGTGCTAATGTACATGGTTAAGTTTCTAAACTTCCTTCTTTTTTAAACATTTCAAGAAAATATACCTCCTCTCACCGAAAGAAAAAATCATAGAATTTTTTGACTCTTCTTGGAATAAATGCATATATTCAAGGCAGCAACACATTCTGAAATTTGTGACTTTCTGAAAACAATACTTGCTTCTCCTTAGTTCCAAATTCCTTAGAATTTAAGCTCAGTACATTAAAATTCACTTTTCGTAGTACTACAAGTAATTACCATTTTTTAACAAAGAGGTTCAAACTATGAAGGCAGTTAGGTGGTTTGGTGGATAGAATACTAGGTCTGGAGTCAGGAAGACCTGAATTCAAATCAGACAAATACTAACATCGACTGTGGTCAAGTCACTTAACTTCTGTCTGTTTTCAGTTTAGGACCTATGAGGTTGTGATGATCAAACGAGATGAAGATTACAGTTGCTCCCAAGTACCATAATAGCAATATTATATTTTTCTATTATTAGAATAACCCTTCAGGCCATTTTTCTGGGTTTTTTAAGACATTAGAAATGGACTAGAAAATCTGAAAACAGCTAAGTTAAAATTAGTCTCTGTCATTTCTATGGGCAACTCCCATTAGGCCACACCTCAAAATGTTAAAATACTCTTGTACTGGAATTTCACATAATTCTAGTTATATTTACCTGGCATCACTTGAGAAGTAAAATACTAGAATTTCTTTCCCCCAGATCATGGGGGACAGCCTGTGGCTGTCAACCAGGCAGGGTGGGAACCTTGTTGTATTCACATTAAGTGACAAAGCCCACTTGAGAGGCAGTATGGGATAATGGATAGATGGCCACTCTTAGGAAGACTGAGGTACAAGTCCAATGTGAGCTAGACTATTTTTACCTTTCTTTATATCCCTAGAACTTTGCACAATTCCTGGTATGTTTTTTGCTGTTCAATTGCATCTGACTGTATGTCAACATCATGACATGGAGTTTTCTTGGCAAAGACACTGGGATGTCTAGCCATTTCCTTCTCCAAGGGATTAAGGTAAACAGAGGTTAAGTGACTTGCCCAAGGTCACACAGCTAGTGCCCAAGACCTTATCTTCCTGATTCTAAGCCTAGAGCCCTATTCACTGAGCCTTAGCTGCCTGGACACATAGTGGTCACTTGTTGACTGACACATACTGGCTGTATGTCCAAGCAAGCATTCAGGTCTAAGCAATTCTCTTTGGCTATAAGCTACAGATGTGCCCACTATGATGTGTTAATATTTTACTCTCCATGGAAGAAAATTATAAAATTCCAACTTAAATAAAAGCCTGGTAACTAGGTCTTAAGCCGTTTTCTTTCCGTAGCTAGGACCTTTCCAGTGCACTTCCGCCTTTGCTTTCCCAAACTGTTTTAAAATGTATGTTGCTGAGATCTATTTCCTCCTATCAATTTTATGGTCTTCTCCTCCCTCCCCAAATTCTAAAGGTATTATTTCCCCCCTCAAAAAAAAAACTGTTTAAAAACTAGGTTTTGTATAAATAGCAAGTCTTTTTTAGTCTCCATGTAACTCATGAGTCAAACTCCCACAGTTCATTTTGAAACTAGTAAGCAAATGCTATTTTAGAATTATTCCAAGAAAACTGTTACACCTAAGCCAGTACTTAGAACAGTGCATGGCACAGAGTAGATACTTGATAAATTCTTATTGACTGACTAGCTGAAGATCACTCTATTTCTAACTTTTTGAATGGTATAGTGGAAAGCCAGTGTTAGAATTTGGGAGACCGGAGTTCAAGTTTTTCTTGACACAGTGGGATCACTGGCAAGTCCTTTAACTTTTCAGTGCCCCCAGGCAACTAATGTCGCAGCTTAAAACCCAGAGATGCCAAAAACTGTTGGAGTGGGGGCTCTGTTCCTCCCCCCCCCCAAAAAAAAACTGTTGAGGTTTCATGATGTGTTGTGGTATGACTGTCTCAAAGAATTCAGTCAGACCACCTCTAATCCAAGTATAGGCATTTATTGAGATTGATGCCTCTCATGAAGTAGGCTAAGTTCCAAGAGAAAACAGCTTCAGAGAGAGCAAGATGGATTTTTTATAAAGATGCTGATTACACAATCAAAATTCACATAGACTATAGGAATATGATTAATATTAAAAACGCAGGAGGAGTTTAAGGGATTAGGTAATGGAGAAGGGGTCCCATCTATTGTTCAGTGGTTAAACATTCTGGTCGTGCTGCCCTTTAATTGGCTAGTTATTGTGGTCCTGTCTGGTCAAGATAGTTAGGTATTGTGTCCTGTCTTAGGCTAGATGGATGATGTGATTGTGATTGAATACAAGAACACACCTGTTTCTGTGGGAATGGGTCTGGGATCTCATCATATGGACAGGCCTGCTGTTTCTGGGGGAACTAAGAGTTCATGGACACTAAGACTTTAAGTTAGTGACTGATACACAATGGTCTGATGAAATCATGGGTTTACAGGATTTAGAGACAGAAGGAAATTCAAGTGAGGAGTATCTTGCTCTTTTATTTTTACAGATGAAGCCAACAGGGCCCAGACATATTAATAGATTTGACCAAGATCCCAAAGTTATTATATAGCAGAGCCAAGATCCAAACTCAAAAGTTCCACTACACTATGTGTGATACCCAAAGAAGCTTTGCTGTTGTTCAATCATGTGCGACAACTTTCTGTAACCCCATTTGGGGTTTTCTTGGCAAAGATACTGAAGTGATTTGCCATTTCCTTCTCCAGTTCATTTGACAGATGAGGAAGCTGAGGCAAAGAGGGTTAAGTGACTTGCCCAGGGTCACACAGCTAGTATCAGAGATCACATCTGAACTCAGATCTCCTGGTGAGGCACTCTATCGATAGACTGTGTCACTTAGCTGTCCCCAAGAACTTTACTCATGTTCAAATTAAGTACAGCCTACTAGGAGCTATGTTGATCATTTCCTGGAAGAACACTGCTTTCACATTGTTAGCAACTTCTGATGACAACTCAGGTTAGCCCTCTGAGCTATCCACTGAAAGAAGCCTGCCCTTTGCACAGTAATGGATGACCTGTCATTTCATTGTGTTGATGAGATAACAGGGTACCCTGTATATTTCCTGAAAGGCATAAAGAATAAATGACTCCCCAGAGATTAATTAGCTTTAGTTGGGTCATTTTTAGTTTTTAGCCATGAGGTCTACCTCCAAAGAAAGAAAATGTGGAGTTTAGGGGGCAGACTGAAGACTGACCCACATTAGGACATAGCCATCCTGATTCTTCTAACTGGGATTTATTAGTCCAATTCAAAATAAGGCAAACCAAGGAAGCTAATTTCAATTAGGAAATACCCTCCTCCACCTACCCCAAGTTTCTAGGCTCTGACACTAACTGTGTGACTTTGGACAAGTCCCTTTAACTTCCCTGGTCTCAATAGCCTCACCTATAAAATGATGGGTAAAGGGCATTCGAGGTCCCCTTCAAGTGCTAAATCTGTGACCAAAAAGTCCTTAAATAAAGTTCTTAAGTGACCTTAGCAGAGGGGGGAAAATGGATCTTAAGATTTAGAGTTGGGAGGAATCTTAGAGGTCACCTAATCCAAACTCCTCACTTTAGAGATAAGGAAACTATGGCCTAGAACAGTCAGCAGTACTAAGTAGAAAAACCAGAATTCAAATTCTGATTCTCTGATTCCAAATACCACATTCCATACCTCTATACTCTCCATTCCACATACAGGATATGATACTTTATCACTATAGTCACATGAAACACAACTCTGAGACACCCCCAGGAATGCTCCATGGATTCCCACATATTGAAGACACCCACAAAAATCACATTTAGCCTGGGCAGGGCTTCCTTTTTGCTCACAAACATGGAGACTGCTTGATGCCATCAAAATGCACTGGATACTTTACAGCTGAAATTTTTAAGTCAATTTATTAAGCACAATGATGAAAGTCATCAGAAGAATATTCTCCTGAAAATTAAAATTATTTTTTTCTTAGAAAAAAGAAAAGGAAACCAACACACGCTCAGCAAAGCCACAGATGCTGTGGCGTTCCAGCTTCTCTGTAAGTGGAGATATAAGGATGGAGACGTGAATCCTGCTGATACCACCAGTTCATCAGTCAGTTTAGTCACTAGTCACTCTCTAAATCAACTGGATTGAAATCAGGATCATCCTCTTCATCGTCTAGCTCCAAGTCATCCATTTCTTGGAACAAAGATTCATCTACTTCCACACTGTTACCAGCTGTAAAGAAAAGAGAACCCTATTTTTTATTATTTCCTTAGGAACAGGCAGATGCAGCTCACTGGAATAACTAAACAGAACTTCTAGATTTCCTCATGGAAATACAAATGGTTAAATATTATTCAAAACCCATAACTTTTGGTTCAAATGATAGCAAGAGTGAGTTTCTGTGATAAAAACAGGTACGTGTTTATTATGTACAGCACTGCTGTTGGTCACTCGTGTCTAACTTAATTGATCTAAAGATGATACTAATGATCTGACCACTGTTCGGCTGTAATTCATACCCATCCTGGCAACAGTGATAGATTTGTATGTGGAGAAGCACAAAGCAAGAGCTCAAGAAGGAAATGGCAAACCATTCTAGTATCTTTGCCAAGAAAACCCCAAATGGGGTCACAAAGAGTCAGAAAAAACATCATTCCAGCCCAGCACAGTTAACTAGCATATAGGCACTTAATAAATGTTCATTGTCTTTAAACCTATGACCTTCACTTCAAAGTCATAGTGCTTTATATAACTGAATATATAACAAAACGTCTAACAGCAAATCCATAACAAAGTCACAGAACAGCTTTTCTTATTTCAAGCCCCAGTCTTTTCAACTTATGCTCATTGCTTCTATTTCTGCCCTCTGGGGCAAACAGAATAACTCTTTAATTGTTCTCCTATAGGACAGCCCTTTAAATACTTAGTAACAATAGACACATCCCCCCAAATCTTTTCTCCTACAGATGTCTAGGTCCTTCAACCCATCCTTAAGACCTTTTACTACCCTAGTTGTCTTCCTATGGACTTTCTCAAGCTTATCAGTATTCTCGCTAAAATGTGGTGCCCACAGCTAAATAGAAAACACCACAGCTGATACAACTGGTCAAGACACAGCAAGACTATCACCTCTATACTACTGAAGATGATTGCCTCTTGATAGAATGCAACATCATAATCACTTTTTTTAGCTGCTATATCATATGGCTGGCTCATATTGAACAAGCAGCCCTCCCCAAAACCCCAGATATATCTCATACACATTTCTCCCACCATTCCTTGCTAAGAAGAAAGGTGTTGTGTGTTCAAGGCCTGGTGAATTGAAGAGCAGGGTTGGATTCAATTCAATTCAGTAAGACTTTACCATGCAACAGGTGCTGCTGTGCTAGACACTAAGGATACAAAAACCAAGAATCAAACAGTTCCTTCAAGTAGTCTACATTCCACTGAGGCAGGGGACACATGTACGTATAAATGAATATAAAATAACTTCCTTGAAGGTGTAGATTCTGTTTGCCTTCCTTTGGATCTCCAATGCCTGGCACATAGTAATGGCTTAATATTAATAAATGTTTGTTGCCCAATTAACTGGAAGGGACCTAAGAGATCATCTAGTCCAAATCTTTCATTTTATAAACTGGAAGCCCAAAGACTCAAAGTGAGTTGTCAACAGTCATTAAATGGCAGGGCCAGGAATCAAACTGAGCCATTCTTAGGATCTCAGGAATAGGAAAGGAGAAATAGGACAGGAGTGTGACCCTAGATGGAGGCTTGGCATTTCAGTCATGGAGGTAAGGAATTCTCAGGTGCTATTCAAGGTCAACAATAAGTAATCACAATGTAGAAGATGGGCAGGAAGAAAAGTAAAGCCAGAAAGTGATTAGCTAACAGATCTGTGGAGTAAGCATTCATCGAGGGAAAGGAAGTTAATGTCAGGAGGAGGAGCAGTAAAAAGCAAGGAGGCTGTGTTCTGAGAAAAGAAGGTCAGTGTTCAGGATACACTGGAGATTTCTCCCAAGGCCACTAGAGAGGACTTGGAAATTAGATTATATGAATTTATGTAGAACAATTGAAAAAAAAAAAAAGTGTTGGGTACAATTTGTACCCAACTGGGTAAGGCTGGAATAATGCTGTTGCTGGATATTTTTATACCTTTTGATTTTTCTTAACTTAAAAAATAATACTATTCTTGTTCAAGTTTTGCTCATATATAGAATAATTTTTTAAGTTAATAACAAATTTCAATATAATTGTTACATTAAATGTAAAAAGTTGACCAATATCTTCAACAGTAAAGAATGTTTTTCTAAATTCCTGATGTACATACTTTTTATACTGAGAGGAAGTTCTTCAATTTCAATATGTTGGAAAAGAAAACACAAGCTACAGGGGCGGCTAGGTGGCGCAGTGAGTAAAACGCTGGCCCTGCAATCGGGAGGACCCGAGTTCGTTCTGGCCTGAGACACTTAACACCCACACAAAAAATACTAGCCGGGTAACCTTGGGCAAGTTACTTAACCCCAATTGCCCTCCAAAAGGCAAAACAAAACAAAACAAAACAAAAAAAAACCCAAAAGCTACCAAGTTTTCACATACTACAGTTCTAAAGTCATAGGTGGCATACCTTCTTCCAGGAACTGGATATCAGATGTGTCAAGATTGTGATCTGTTTCAAATAGCTGTTTTCCTGAAAGAAATCAGTATATTTTTATTAGTGAATAATTTTCTTCACCCTCCTCAAGCAAAAACAACAACAAAAAAACAAACAAAACCCGGACCCCCTCTGGAATGATAATGAAACAAGAAGGAATACGCTGCCCTGTCATTATATGGTAATACATTTTGAGCTAGAAGAAACTTCAGAGGCCATAGAGTCCCTCATTTTATTTTATAAGTGAGGAAACTGAGGCCTAGAGAGCTGAAGCACACAGGCAGGCAAATGACAGAGGTGGGATATGAATCTAGAACTTTTGACTACAAATCAAGCATTCCTTCCACTTTACTTAGCTGCCTCTCAATCTCAATGAATTTTGAAATTTATCCAGTATGGCTGAAGGATACATGAGATCTATTCACATTAGCATGAGATCACAGCAGTTAACATTTATGTAGCAATCCCTATAGATTCACCAATCACTTTATGTACATTATCTCATTTGATATTTATAACACCCTTACGAGGTAAGTACTACTATACTATTATATATCATTCCATTTTACAGAAGGGGAAACTGAGGTTCAAGGAGCTGAAGTGGCATGCCTAGAATCACAGCAGTGTCATATAACTGAAAGTGTTTGGTATTTGAAGTCAAAGGACCTGGGTTCAAATCTCAGTACTGCAATTTACTACTTGTACAACACCATTAGGCAAGTCACTTAACTTACATAGGCCTCCATTTCTCATCTGTAAAAAATGAGTGCTAAAGATCCCTTCTAGTCCTAAATCTATGACCTTTGATCAAGGTCTGAGTTCAGAACTGAATTGGGGTCATTCTATGGAACTTGTTTGAGATTATCTGGTCCAATTCTGTCATTTTACAGATGTGAAAACTGAGGGCCACAGAAGTGAATTACCCACAATCCCATAGATATTAAGTGGCAGAATTTATACCCAGGTTCTTTCTAAGTCAAGGGGAAATAAGATGAGCTTTATGGACTGATATAGCCAGAAAAGATAATGCTGCCTGACTGGCACTGAAAAGTTTAAAAATATCAAATACATTACATACTTTTTTCTCCATCTGTAAAATACTACCTGCAACTTCCCAACTTCCTTTATCACAAAGATACCACAAAAATTAGCAAGACTATAAGCTACTACGTAATTTAAAAGGTACCAGCATTTTCTCATAATATTTTTTCCCAAATGTTTTTCTTGTTGGGATATGAACATGATGTCCTGAGAGAAAGGAAACAAAATCATACCACTTAATTTATTTTTTCCAGCTTGTTCTTCTTCCTTCATTCTTTTCCTTTTAATTTCTAAGAGTTCTGCATCAAACTTGGCTTTCCAACTTAAGAAATTCTCAATTGTTACAGGAGTGCCATGGAAACATTGCTTAGAAAACAAAAACAGGTATGTAAGGGCCAGATAAGTGAGTCCATAATTCTAAAGTCAAGATTAACCCTGCTTCCCAAATTCCTGGATACTGAGAAGTTATCAACTGGTAACTAGAACAGGGAGGATAAATGAACATATTTCAGTCAATCCCAGTTTCAAAATAATTAATCTCCTTTCTACTTGTCTTTTAACTTATCACTGTACCAAAGAAGACTTCTTTTTTTCCCACAGGCTGCCCACATTAGGATTCAATGGCATTTGGGAGGAATAGCTCATGATTGTATCAATACAAAGGATAAGGAAAACACAAGATGTACAGAAATGGCTAGTAGTGGTAAGAAAGCAAAGTAAGTGATTTGCAGCCAATTAGTTTTTTGAAATTAAGCACCTAACCCTTATGTAATGGGTAATGCTAAGAAACTAATGATTTTGTAGTTCCTAAAGTCCTTGTACCAAACATGTACAATCTTCACACAGCAGTTTAGGGGGTTTCCACAAGGATTTTATTTTTGTGGAGTATTTTATTTACATGGAATATATTTAAACTAACTCTGACAATACAAAACCACCTTTAACCCATTTGGTATCATTCAGACTTTGTGATGCAATACTTTTGTATTGGAGTTTTAATTCCACTGGTGGAAACCTAGTCAGTGTGCCCTGCTATACCACCAACCAAAGGAAAAGGGGCACCATTTTTGTTGTAATTCACCAAGTACTAAAAATATGAATTGAGAAAATGAAAAACCACTTCCCAGAAAAAAAACCTTGTCTTTTCCATACCCTTTCTGCCTCTTCTGCTTCTTTTTCTTTCTGCTTCTTTTCTTCTTCTCTTCTAGTTTTGATCTGATCTACAATTTCATTTAGTTTTTCTTGAACAGCTGATACTAGAGTGAAGATCATTACCATACCAAGGTTTTCTTCTGCCTACAAAGCCAAAAGAAAGGCAAAATTTTCAAAAGTCTATCAGAAAACTCATTCAAGTAACCTGTTATTATGAACACTAACAATGTAAGCTGAGACAGGGATTGAACCTATAATTTCACTGATATAGGGAATTCCCATATAAAAAGTCTCTCTACAAATCAGTCAGCATCTTCTCTAAAACTTAATCTTAGAGAATTGCCAAAAACACATAAAGGTAAGGCTAAGGGACTTCTCCACGGGTTGATAACCAGTATCTCAATCAGTCAATAAACATTTATTAAGTACTATATCCCAGGCACTGTGCTAAGGGATGAAGATACTAAAAAGGGTCAAAAGACAGTGCCTTTTCTCAAGGAGCTCGCAGTCTAAGAGGGGAGACAATGTGCATATAGCTTATGCAGAAAGATATATTATAGTATAAAGTGGAGATGATCTAGGAAGGAATGAACTAACATTAAGGGGGAACAAGAAAGACTTTTTTAAACAGAAGATGGGATTTTAGCTGAGGCTTGAAGGGACCCAAGGAAGCCAGGAAGTGGCTATGAGGTGGATATACATTATAGACACAAGGGATGAATAAGTGAAAATGCAGATGGAATACTGTGGGTGAAAAAAAGCATGGAGAATGCTGTTCATGGGATCACAGAGTATGTGACAGCCTGTAACATCTAAGAAGACTAGAAAGGCAGGAAGGGGTCAGGTTATGAAAGGCTTTAAAAGCCAAATATATGATTTTATATTCAATTCTGGAAGCAATAGTGAGCTACTGGAGTTTATTGAATAAGGGGAGGTGACATGGTCAGACCTGTGCTTTAAGAAGATAAATTTGGTAGCTGAATAGATGGACAAGAGTGGGGAGAAAATTGTGGGGAAACCAACCAGATGACTACTGCAAAAGTACAAGCATTAGGTGATGAAGGTTTTTTGCACTAAGGTGCAAGGCAGTACCACCAAGGCGGTTAACAGTGTCAGAGGGGAGAAATGAGTATATATAAGAGATATTATGAAGGTAGACTTGACAAGATTTGGCAACTAATATTGGGGATAGAAATGAGAGAGATTGAAGATCTGAGGATAAATGAGGTTACTGGAAGGATGATGGTACCCTTCTGTAGTAATAGGGAAGTTAGAAAGAAGAGAAGGAGTGAGAGCAAAGATAATGAATTCACTTTTGGAAAAGTTAAGATGAAATTGTCTAGATGTTTAGTCCAAGATATCTAATAGGCAATTGGAAATGTGAGGTTAGAGGGCAAGAGACAGATTAGGGCTAGATTAAGTAGATCTGAGAATCATCTGCACAGATAATTGAAGGTTAGTAGGTGTGACCTGGATGAAGATCTGAAGATCTAGCAAAGGAGACTGAGAAAGGTAAGAGGAGAATTGAAAGAGATCAGTATCACAAAAATCTAGAGAAAAGAATATCAAGCTGAAGGTGACTAGACAGTGCCAAAGGCTACAGAAAGGTAAACAAAAATGAGGATTGAGAAAAGGCCATTAGATCTGGCAATTAAAAAAATCACTGGTCACTTTGGGGAGAACAGTTTCAGTTCAGTGACAAGGTCAGAACACAGAATGCAGTTATTTAGAGAGTGTGAGGAAAGGAAGAAAGCAAAAGCCCCAATTATAGATGGCTGACATTCTTTTCTTGAAACCTTAATTTGTGAGATTTTCTGAATCACTTATTTATAGAAAATACTTTTAAAAGAAAAAGCAATGATTTTGAAGACACTTAGGACTTTGTCCAAATATCCTGTTTTAACTCTGCCTTGGCTTTCTTTAATACATGAAATGGTATGACACACACAAAAAAACAAGCAATCTTCCAACTTACAAATGAATTGGATTCCAAAATTAAGTATTAAATCAGTGGATTAGAACTTGGAATGCATTTTCTCATAGAAACAATGGTACAAAAGTGGTAAGACTTTCAGACTAAGACACAAAAACCTTTACATCTATAAAGTAGCTAATCCATAATATTAATAGGACTAGCCTGAAATGTAGGGTTGTGGACCAGAGGCAACATACTACAAAATGAGGGTGTGTTCCCACCCTACTTCCTCAGGCCCTGGGAGGTTTTGAAATAGATTAAATTTATCTTTGGTACCTTTTCCACCTCTTTTTCTGCAACTTTCTCTCCGGGTCACTGCTTTCATGTTTTCCTTCTGCAGAACCTCAACTGTTTGCCTACTTTCCCTCAAATGCTCCATGCTCCAAATTTACATTCTTCCCTCCCTTTCTCTCCCCACCCCAACTCCCATTCCTTCAGTGCAGTTGACTGAATTCAATCACACTGCAGTGTGAATGAACAGACCCTTAGTTTGCATCAAGTACATTTTTAAAAGAGCCAGCTTATCAACCTAAATAAAACTGGTGAAATTTCAGAAGTATAACAAACTGTATATGGGTGGGGGGGAGGGAGAGACAGGCAGTTTGGTGCAGGGGAAATACTCTTATTAAGTAGTCCTAAGCTCTTCTTGCTTTTGTGTACTCTTTTCTTCCACTTCCGAATCTAAAGAATCTCAAAAGATTCCATGTTTTTTTCACAACTGATATGATAGCAGTGGGAGTCCCAGAGGTAAAAGAGGGTTGCCATTCAAAATAGGGTCATTTGCAAACTGAAGACTGTCTATATGCTTAATTTTTTTTTTTGGGGGGGGGGGGAGTGGGAGGTGGGATGGGGATGGTAAAGAAATGTGGTAGAGAAGAAAAAGCACTGACCAAGGAGTCAATATTTAATTCCTAGCTCTACTTCCTAGTTCTGTGACCTTGTACAAATCATAATCTCTCTTGGGGTAAGGGAAGGGCTGGCCCAGATGACCTAAAAGCCCTTCCAGCTCTGTAGGATTCTCCAGTCTTCAGGGTTAAAAGTTGCATTATCCAAACATCCTGAATAGAATTACAAACTAGCAAATTGTATCCCCTCATTTTATAGATGATGCCCAAACACATGAAGCTACTTGCCTAAGATCACAAAGCAAAATTACTGGCAGGTCTGGAACACAGGTGTTCCAGCTTCTAGTTCTGTGCAGAGTATTACAACTGTTAGAAAACTTAAGAGAGTATTGACCTTCCCACAGTCTATAAGAAGAGTTCTAATTATATTCAGTATAGAAATATAAGGAACTTTTTAATGCTAAGATTTTTAACTGGTAGATAGCATTTTCCAGTCCTTATAATCAGTGCTTAACATTTCAGACAAATAAAACAACAAGAAAATGTCTCCTTCTTCTTACTTGTAACTCTAATAATTTTAATATATCTGAGACATCATTATCTTCTAGATTTTCCTGGGAGAATATTTCATAACGAGGCATTTCGTCTGGATACTTTTCTCCATAAGTAAACTTAAGGGTTGTCTGGACAGCTAAGAAACAAAAGGGAAGCATCATGTTAACATCTTAAAATCTACAGCACATTGTTTCCAACATATTTGCTGAATCAACAGTTTAATTCATAATAGTTCTGCATATGGAATAAAACAAGTCTATTGGGTGGAGAAGCTATCTTTGGTTGGAACATCAATAATTAAATGTTTACTTACAGAATAGCAAAAAGAAAAAAAAAACTGGAAGCTTTTTTTGCTTAGAGTTTGTCACACATCTGAGAAACTAGATGGATAAAAATTACTAGGGTTTTTTCCTTTAGTTAAAAAAACCCAAAACCAAAACCCAAAATAAAACAAACCTGACACTTAAAAAAAAGGTACTAGAGTAAGCATTACCCCTGCTTGATTTTCTTTCCAATACTAGGATTACCTTTTTTTTTTTTTTTAAAGCAATCGGGGTTAAGTAACTTGCTCAAGGTTACACGGCCAGGTGTTTCTGGGTGGGTGCTAAGTGTCTGAGCCCGGATTCGATCCCCAGGTCATCCCGACACTGGGGCCAGTGCTCTTACTTGCTGTGCTACCTGGCCACCCCTAGGATTACCTTAAAAAAAAAAGTTTTAAGCAGTCAATAACCATACTTGTATAATAACTATATACTTCAGGCCCTAGTGTACTTTTCAAAACTCTGCTGATAAGGCTTCTGAAAGTTATATCAGCGAATCAGTAAAAGTGACTCAAGCATTAGGATTCATCAGTGATCAGTGGTAAGTATTTGTTTTTAACAACTATATCTTCTTTTACAAATGTTGGAAGGTTGTTTTCATCATCTGGATAAATTTATTCTAAGTTTCAAAACTGTTTTACAACTTAAAAAGCCTTCTTTCTTGCCAGTCCCAGTGACCAAAGAAGAAGAAGCTGCATAACCTAATATTTTAATTTTTTATGCAGTGCTAAAAGTCTTTAAAGAAATTTTCACACTTAAATATAATTCTTTTTTAATAGTTAAAATAAATCTATAATTCTTTCCATAAGTATTTCACATTAAAGCTAAAACAGTAAAAAAAATTACATAAGGTTTAAAGATTCAAATATATTTATTATTTAGTAAGAAAAATACAAATTGTACAAAAATTAAGTAACTTAAAAACCTGCCGTGTTTGTTAAAAGTGCAACATGATAAAATGCAACATAGCAAAATATTCTACCCTTCAACCCCCACTTACAGACACAGATTAAAATTAACATAACGAACTGCATATGTTTAGCTTCTCAAAACTGAATTGTTGAAAGTGCGTGCTTCGTTCTATTTGGTAAATAACTTAAAACAAAATAATTTAGGTTTTCTAACAAAGTTGTAAAATTAATCTGAAAAAAAACCTGAAGAATCCAATTTTTTTTCTTTAAATTAATTTAATTTAAGTTTTCAACATCCACTTCCATAAACTTTTGAGTTTTAAATTTTCTCTGCTTCCTTTACCTCTCCTCAAAGGTGTACAATCTGATAAAGGATCTACATATACAAAGAATCCAATTCTTTACAGTATAATACTTAAACAGTACAGTTTATAAAAAGACCAAACAAATGATATGGGGGATAGGGGAATGTTAGTGAATAAAGTGCTGGACTTGGAGTTGGGAAGACCTGAGTTCAAATGCTGTCTTGACACTTACTGGATGAGTGGCCCTGGACAAATTACTTCTCCGAGTAGTATTTCTGCATCTGTAAAATGAGGGGGTTTGACTAGATGATCTTAAAGT
The DNA here is from genome assembly GCF_028583685.1 of Petaurus breviceps papuanus. NCBI lineage: Eukaryota > Metazoa > Chordata > Mammalia > Diprotodontia > Petauridae > Petaurus > Petaurus breviceps. The sequence goes on from NW_027187391.1 coordinate 33,908,967, forward strand.
TCCTTTCTAGCCCTAAATCTGTTATCCTATGATCTTTCAGAGTTGTGAAGGACATGTATTAAAAAGTATAAAGAAATAAGAATGTATTTTTGATAGAAAAAGTAAGCAAAATCAAGTTTCCTAAGTTGTGATTTGAAATAATTTATTCCACCCCAAGATACTTTGTGACTTTATTCAGCTGTTACTTGTACCATTTATTGCCATGGTTCAAAATGTCTTGAAAAAAAAAAATTTAAAGGCCTTCTTGAACTTGGTCATTTAAGTCTTATGAAAAAAAAAAGAACTGATGGTTCTGTTTACCTAACAACAAAGTTCAAGAGGAAAGATCAATGTCAGTAAAGTCTAATGAGTTCCAGACCCAGTTCTCTGAGAAGCAGAGGATCAGAGGGAAGTTACAAGACACTCAAAAGTGAGAGAATCCTATGATGTCTAACAAAGAGTGGCCAATGAAGGTGACTGACTTAATAAGAAATAACATGAAGTGATTCATTTATTATTTCACCAGGCATTTACTAGATACCTATAATATAGATTATACTTTACTAGGTACTCTGAAATAATCAGTCTACAATTCCTGACCTCAAAAATCTTCTAGTTTAGCTGGAGAAAGACTGAGGGAACAGAGAAAACAGAGGTAACACCAACACGTACATCCTCATGTGATCCAATCTGTGTACAAAGCACTGACTGATAAGATTCTGCAAATGTGAAAAACATAATCTGAAATTATTTGTTTTCCATGTATAATGAGCAGAGTCCTTAGTGAGCAAAAAGTTCAACTCCAGAGGCTTGAATTTCTGTAAACCAGCTAACTCTTATAGGAAGGGTATTATCTAATACTTAGTTTCTGATTTAGGCTCTCCTAATCAGTTTATAGACCGAAAAAAAAAAAAAAGCCCATTCCACTATCCATGCCCTTCTTTATCAGACTGAACCAAACATGAATCTTGGAACAGATGGATACAGGGCCACCTGTGGCTAAAACAGAAATGTAAGAGCTAAGGACAGCCTCAATTCTGGAAGCCATGGGGATGATGATGTAAAAAAAAGTAGTTGGTAGAAACAATATTTGAATCTCCTGTTAATACTAACGTTTGCCTCCACTCTCACTGTCTTCCTTTCCATATCTCCCTGTTTCCTTGGGCCCTTTTCTTCCTAATTCTTCATCTTTAAAGACTAAAACCTACAGGAGTGAGCAATGGGTTTGGCTATCAGAAAAAGCTTAAATACTTAACTCCCTATTCTTCAAGGCTCACTATATTAATTTGGAACTCAATTAACAGGGATAAGATTGGAAAAATTCATGAGAGTAACTAAGACCAGAAATCCAATTTAATAACTTAACAAAAATCTCTCTTCTCATGTGGAAAGCCAAATCAAGACTAGAAAGTCTGGCGAACGTATGAAATTGTAATATAGGAGTAGCCTGTCCAAGCTCACAAGGGGCTCAGGTCTCATCCAGGTACCTTCTTCCTTTGATAGTGCTGAAGACATACTATCCAGATCTCTTTTCCTAAACTTCTCTTTTTCAATGCTATAAGGGAATTTAATGATCTTCCTTGCCTCTTAATGGGCATCACTTGGAGCTCAACATGAAAAGCTTGCTCAAGGAAGGCCTGTTTTTCAGGAAGGCCCACACCTTTTGTTACTTTGTAATTAGGTAGTAGATCAGGAAGGTTGTGATGTCCTTTGACTCTGAAGGTTTATACTCTTGAGGTGCGGTTTTGCTTTGGAGCTCACTTATGGGAAGAGATTGTGTGATTTGGCCAGCTGAGACTCTTCTTGTACAAAATGATTAATATGGAAATGTTTTACATGACTGCACACATATAAACTATATCAAATTGCTTACTGTATCAAGGAAAGGGGAAGAGCAGGGGAAGGATTTCGAACTCAAAACTTAAAAATCCCCAAATGTTAAAATTGTTTTTAAATGTCATGGGGGAGGAATAAAATATTTTTAAAAAGAAAAGGAACCTCAGAGATCATATAGTGCAGGCCATCATTTTACAGAGGAGGGAACTGAGGCTCGGAGAAGTGATATATGCCCAAGACCATGTTATCAACTGGCAGAAAAGCCATGGCAAGAATCCAGTCTTTCTGACTCTCAGTCTCATGCTTTTTCTACTTCCTTTCCTTGCTACACATACATATACATATGATACTTTACCACATATGAGAAGATTCAGACTTGTTGGTGTAACAAGTGACTGCTTAACCCCCAATCATTACCCTTACCTTAAAATACTTGAAATTCCTGAGTGAGAATTTGGGGGAAATCAAAAGTAGAAGAGCTATATACTTACTTTCATCATTTTCTCCTGCTTCAGATGTCACAGTAATAGTGAAACTGGTTGGATTTTCTGATAATACTGTAAAAAAATATAAACAGAAACCAAATTAAAGAATATTTCCCTAAACTGAATGTTTTTCTCTTTTGAATATACTACAATAACATAGTTTTTGTATTTGTCTCTAATCCTGCATTTCTATTTCAACAGAATGCAAACTAAACAAAGCTCTTAAATGAGAAAGCATGCAACATTTCCTTAAGTCGAAAAATGCCCACCAGACATACTGTTGGTCTGGGAAGAAATGCCAATATACATAACACCTTACAATGTTTTCACACAATTAAGTAACTCAACTTTTAACTTCACCATTTCCATGTCTTAATGATGTTCTACAAGTCACTGATATGGGTCAAAATATATTTTTATTAATCAGAAACCATTTGTTCATGAATAAGAAATGCTGTATCTAATTTCTGTACTGGGATAGCACTTAGAGAACTATTAACACAAACACTGAGTATTAATCTGATAGGTTAACCCTTCTTGCTGAGGAAGATACATTTACTAAACAGAGATTAAACTCAAAGCCCTTTTCCACGTACTCTCCCCCCACCCCCTCCTATCACCAACACTGTCCTCTACTCCCACTGACACATAAATTAAGTGAGATTTTAGGAGAAATTCTCTGTAGCAAATTCCATGGCCACCAATTGCAACCTATCTCTATACCATTCCAAGTGGAGCCAAAGAATCGTATGGCTGGCACATAGTATGGGTAAAGGGGAAGTCAGAAAATGTTCCAAAGGCTACAGAGGTTATAGCACATAAGAAAGATAATACCATAACTGTTGTTTATTCAGGAGAAGATGATTACAAAATTGTACTCTTAACTCTTATATTCTACCACGAATGAGGCTATGATAGTGGGTTCATGGACTCCAGAAGCGTGGCTGAACCTGTATTTGTTTCTTTTTGGCTTTTTGTCTGTTAAACTTGTTTGAGAGATGTGTTTCATGCAGGCTTAGAATCCTCCACCTTCAGATGCCTAACTGTTTAAGCTGGCCCCTGTCCATGATTGTGATGTGTCACCCCCACCCCCACCCCCACCCCGGCATTGCATCGACCGAGATCTGGATGCCAGCTAAAGAAATGACCTCTCAAATGGGACCTCTTGGGGCAGGGATAGCTCTATGTCCAATCTCAGCAGGAAATAGCTATGGAGAAGAGACCTTTGCCCCTTACTAGAAGAGTCTGAGCCCCACTCGTTTGAGGGGGGAATGATGGGGTGCTTGTGCTCAAGCCCCTTCCCTAAGATCTTTTTTTGTGCTTATTTTGTGTTATCCCTGTGACACTGTTGTAAAGTTCTCTTGACACCAGTTACTCCTAAACTCCCATTAACCTATGTAACAAATGTATTGCTAATGTATTTTTGCTATGTAAGGGACATGAAAGATCTTGGGGTCGAATGTAATGGGAATAGGAATTTGAAGATCTTCCTTGCTCCCTAACAGGCTGAATGTAATCACATGGAGCCTGTGGTAGAAGGAGTTTGCTTAAGTGTGGCACAGAGTCCACAGGAAGGCAGAAATTAGAGTAGTCAGAGCTGGAGGGAGGAGAGGATCACCCAAGGAAGACAGCTAGACTTGTGAGTGTTTGTGGGAAGGTTAAAAGATGGTGTGGCTCCCTGCTGTGATATATAGTGTATTAACTTCTTTGTTGCTACGATGGATTCATGTTTGGGTGTTGGGATTTGGCTTTCTGGTGTCTGAATAAATGTTTTGCTTCTGTTATATTTTGCAATTGAGAACTATGCTGGCATATTCATAGTCACCATTGGTGCTTTGAATATTGTGTTGGTGAGAAGCCTTCCCAAGAAGGCTATAATCCTCATGAAATATCCTAACCTCTGTGTTGAGTGACTAAGACTAAGATAATTACGTATTAAGAAAACATAAATAAATGAGACAATTTTAAATGCAAGAATGAAACCCACAAAAAGGGAGAAAATAAAATCTTATCGTGTATTTGAATTTCTATCTGATGCTGTTAAAGGTCCTCAACTGTAGGAGTTCCTGAAGGGGTCAAGTTAGAGCTGTTGACCTAAAAGCTGATCAAACCCCTTCCATTAAGACAGAACAACACTGATGTTATACAGTAATACTTTAGAACACCACAAAGGACCAAAGAGTTTGTATTCAATATTTCTGTTCCTCAAGGAGACTTCAAGATCAATACAATGAGTGGCTAGTCCTTAATCTTATCTGCCATTTTCTCACCACCATGCATTTGCACAGGTCATCCACTCCACCTATAATAACCCCCTCCTGATAGCATCCTTTAAACAGTCCTTTTTTTCAACCAACACAGATGCCACGTTTTTCTATGAAGCTTTCCCTGACTCCCATTTCATCTCTTCCCAGTTGAAAGTAATTTTCCCACTTACTGCTTTGAATTTAGATTTGTGTACACTCCATTTCTCCATTATCAGACTGAACACTTCTTGATGGCTACAACTTGTTGTTTTTCCATGTTCATATCCCTTAGAAGTGACCTTGGAGAATGGAGAATAATTGTAGTACTTTGTGCAGTGCATGTACTCTTGGAGCCTTGAGGTTGCTTTACTGGACAAAAGAAAACCCAAGTCATGTACAAACCTGAACTAAATGTTATAGTTGAATTCTGCCACACTTACCAGGGCTAATGTTTTAATGTTTGCTTAAGAAGAAGAAAATAAAATCTGAATAGTCAGGTTGTAGTTTAAAAGATTATTTGAGGAGGGGGAAGGAAGAGGGCTATAGTATCCAACAAAGAGCTAAAAGTCTACATGTGTTATGATCAGCTTCAGAAAAATTTATCAGCATGATGCTATCCCTTTGTCAGGACACTATCATACTTAAGCAACAAAATCCTGAATATAGTCAATCGATGAAAATTGAAGCTATACCAGATGTAGCTATCAGACAGAACTCTGACGATTTTAGTTTACAGGAAATTACCTAGCACAAAGCCAGAAAGATGTATTTATTACAAGGTTTAACAACACTGGGCCCAAAATATTATGGCACCTCCTATTTGTGGACATTCACTATGCATATTCACAATTACCTACTTTGACAAATTCATAATCTCATTGCCACTGGTAATCCCATGCCAGTACAGATTGTAACTACTCAAAGCCTTCTTGTGAGAAATTGATCAATATCTTTTCATAAATCCCCTAAGCAGGACTTTCCCAATATGCTGAAGACTGTCCTCTAGTTCTTTTAATGTCTGAGGAATTGCCCTCAGTGAATCATTCAGGCTGTTATTCTCATTAATAAGCAACTGGCCCAAAGGCTTGTCCATTTTTCTTAACATTTTAATATCAAAATATCTCACAAAGAAGTCCAAAGCACTGGACAGCAACAATCATTGATACAAAATCACAAGGGGCCAGTCTGAGGGCTTTTCGGCTGTCATCAAACCTTCTTTACCTCTGCCTAGGGGTCTGCCACCAGGATTTTCACCTACTCCTTTCTTATAAAGTCTAAAAAGCACCTAGGACAAATGTACTTGTTTTTTGTTTGTTTTGCTTTTTGGAGGGCAATTGGGGTTAAGTGACTTGCCCAAGGTCACATGGCTAGTTTTTGTGTTAAGTGGCTGAGGCTGAATTTGAACTGCCACCTAGCCACCCAAATGTACTTTTAAAAGATCAATTCTACTTCTTGAAGAGGATGACTCCTCTGTCCTGTTTTCTCTCTCCTAGTCTAGCCATCCTGTCAAAAGTTGTAGGGATTTCTTAGGGAAACATTTGGATTCAGCAGTCACTAAGGTCCCTTCCAACTCCAAAATTAAGAATCTCGGGGAATTAATTCTCTTTGATACCATGTAGCTTCATTTCACCATTCTGTTTCACTGAAAACTGAAAAAAATCTGGCACTTTAATTTTGGAGAATGATTCTGAGATTCAAATGAAATTAGTCATGCCATAGCTTAATAAACACTTTATGATAAGAATCTTAAAATAACTTGAAATAATTCAGTATATCCACTTTATATCAACATGATTATCATTTTTTCAGTACTTACTTTATCAATGGAGGTACTCCATTAATGCAGATTGCAGTCTTTATAGACCTTAGTAGATCATTTCACAAGTTGATGTGCCAAAAAAACCAAACTTTACCACCTAATAGTAGCCAACATTTGGGTAAAGTATATTCTGAATTTAGCTAGTCAGGTCTACAAATAAAAATTCTTTTAGAAAAGAGACAATAACATCAGATCACAGGGTTTTTGATCTGGAAAAGACCATAGAGATCAGTCAATCAGACCCAGAAAGGTGAAGGTAACTTGCCCAAAGGCACACAGAGTAGCCAGAAGACTTTTGACTCTAAATCTACAACATACTAGTTCACAATTGAAGTAAAATCAGAAAAATTACAATTTGTGTTTTTCTGGGCAATAATGATGGCAAAGCTTCATCCTCACTGAAACTGGCATGAAAATAACAATTCACAGATACACAAATACAAAAAGTGGAAAACAACATTCTATGAATTTTCAAAGGGTCAAATATTGTTTTACTTCAAAACTCCTAGTCTCCCTTTCCTAACAGCAAAGGGCTAAATTGTGAATCAGAAACATTAATGCAGTTTCTTAAGGTCTTAAGAATCCCAGTATTGGCCAAGGTGGTAGAATAAAGAAGGAACCCTCTGAAGCCCTCCCCAAAGCTAGAAAATTGCCTCAGAATTGATCTAGGAGCAGGGAAGCAGCTTAACAGCATGGCAATAAAGGTCCATCTCACTGGGGTGGGAGGGGATCAAGGTCTAAGAGCAATAGCAGCACCCCGCCTCATAGCAGAGAGCCTGCAACAAGGCTCCAAGCCAACACACCCTTAGGCAAGTGAGCAGTCTGTGTAGCTCAGCAGCAAGGCACCACTCCAAGTAAAAACCACCAGCTAGGCCTTAAAGCCATTGCTGACCAGTAGTAAAACCAAACCCAGGGCTGGCCAACAGCAAGACCCTAACCCTGAGGCCTACCAGCTGAGAGACCCTGTAACCAGAGCAACCTAGCAGCAAGGCCCCACCCCTGGAGCAGGCCAGCAGCTAAACTCCACTCCTAGGAGGCCAACAGGGAGACCTCATGCCCTAGTAAAAGCCAGAAGTGAAGCCTACCTGTCCCCCCCCACCCAAAGCAAGCCGCTAAGCCCTGAAGTCCAGTGGAAGCCAATAATAAGACCCAGAACCTCAGCACAAAAAGTCTGGGACAGTACAAGACCAGAACCCAATTTTCACATAAAAAACAATTCACAAAAAAGGTGGAAAATAATGAGCTAAAAAGGAACAAAAAAAAAGTTTGACTACAGAAAGTTACTATGGTGATAGGGAGGATCAAGGCAAAAATTTAGAAGATGACAAAAGTGCCAAAAATCAGCTACATGAGTAGCCTCAAAGAAAAATGCAATTTAGTCTCGGACTCAAAGAGAATCCCTAGAAGACCTTAAAAAAGGATTTTAAAAAGCAAATTAGAGAAGTAGAAGAACATTTGGGAAAAGAAATGAGAAAAATGCAAAAAAAAATTATGAAAAGAGTCAACAGCATAGAAAAAAATGTAGAAAAATTTACTGAGGAATATAATTCCCTAAAAAATAGAAATGGTCAAAAGGAAAAGGATGTACAAAAGCTCACTGAAGAAAATCTTTAAAAATTAGAACCGAAGTGGAAAATAATGACTGTATGAGACATCAAAATATGATATGATAAAACAAAATTTAAAAAGTAAAATAAAAAGAAGAAAACATAAAATCTAATTGGAAAAACAAATGACCTAGAAAGTAGATTCAAGAGAGATAATATAAGAATTATTGTACTATCTGAAAGCCAAGATTTAAAAAAAAAAGTCTGGACAACATGTTTTAAGAAATTATCAAAGAAAACTGCCTGGATATATTAGAATGAGAGGACAAAATAGAAATTGAAAGAATGCACTGAACACCACCTGAGATTCCAAAATAAAAACTCTCAGAAACATCATAGACAAATTCCAGAGCTCACAAATCAAGGAGAAAGTACTGCAATCAGTTCCTTCCCCCGGCCCCCTCCAATTTAAATATCATGGAGCTACAGTCAGCATTATACAGTATTTGGCAGTTTCCACATGAAAACATGGGGGATGAAGGCCTTGGAATATAATATACTGGAAGGCAAAGGAGTTAGAATTACAACCAAGAATTAGCTACCCAGCAAAAATGAATATAATCTTTCAGGGGAAAAAAATGGTCATTTAACAAAAGAGAGGACTTTCAAGCATTTCTAAAAGACCAAAGTTGAATAAAAAACCTGACCTCCAAATACAAGACTTGAGGAAAACATAAACAAAGTAAAAAAGAAACAAGAAAGAGAAAACATATAAAATTCAATAAGGTAAAGTTGTTTATATTTCTATATGGCAAGATAATATTTATAACTCTTAAAAAAACTTTATTATTATAAGAGCACTTAAAAGGAATATATGTAGACAGAGGGTGAGGACATAAGGTGACTTTGATGGGATGATACCTCCAAAAAAAAGGGGTGGGAAAGAAAATGGCACTGGGAGGAAGGGGGAATAAACATTTGGTTGGATATAGAAATCTATCTTACCCTATATGGAAATAAAAACGGTGATAATATAAGGGGGTGGGGGGACTGATAAAAAGGGAGGGTATACTGGGGAAGGCAGTGATCAGAAGAAGTAAAACACTTGTGAGGATGGAAAGGATGGAGGTGAGGGGAAGGGGCAAACAAGTAAAAAACAGCATGTATAACTAGTTATAACTATAAACGTGAATGGAATGAACGCTCCCATAAAACAGAAGTGGACAGCAGAGTCGATCAAAAACCAGAATCCTACAAGATGCTGTTTACAAGAAACAAATTTGAAGCAGAGAGATATACACAAGCAAGGTAAGGGGCTGCAGCAGAATCTATAAAAGCAAAGAAAGCGGGAAATAGCAATCATGATTTCAAAGCAAAAGCAAAAACAGATCAAGTTAAAAGAGACAAAGAAGGAAACTGTATCTTTCTGAAAGGTACCATAGTCACATATGCAACAAATGGTATAGCATCTAAATTTTTGAATAAGTAGAATGAAACAGATAATAAAACTACTAATGGGGGACCTCAGCTTTCCCCTCTCAGAACCAGATAAATCTAACCAAAAAATAAACAAGAAAGAAGTTTAAAGAAGTGAATAAAATTCTGTAAAAGTTAAATATGATAGATCTTTGGAGAAAACTGAATGGGAATAAAAAGGAATATGTCTTTTTCTCAGCAGTACATGGCACCTACACAAAAACTGACCACCCATTAGTACATAAAAAACTCACAACCAAATGCAGAAAAACAGAAATAGTAAATGCATCCTTTTCAGATCATTAAACAATAAAAATTACATTGAATGGACAATGGAAAGAGATTAAAATTAAATGGAAATTAATTAACCCAATCCTAAAAAACAAGTGGGTTAAAAAACAAATTTTTGCAGAAACAACTGATAATTTCAATGAGAATTGTAGAAACTGAGAAAAACAAGACAACATACCAAAACCTATGGAATGCAGCCAAAGTTGGGGGAAAATTTGTTTCTCTAATTGCTTACATTAATAAAATAAAGAGCAGATCAATGAATTGGTCATGTAACTAAAAAAACTATAAAAGAACAAATTAAAAATCCCCAATTAAACACCAAATTGGAAATCCTGAAAAATCAAAGGAGAGAATAATAAAATTGAAAGAAAACCATTATACTAATAAATAAAACTAGAAGCTGGTTTTATGAAAAAATAAATGATAAAACAGACAAACCATTAGTTAATTTTACATATAAAAGGAAAGAAGAAAACTAAATTACTAGTAAAAAAAATGAAAGGGGTGAATTCACCACCAATGAAGAGGAACTTAACACAATTGTTAGGAGCTATTTTGCCCAATTATATGCCAATAAATTTGAAAGTCTAAATGAAATGGATGAATATCTACAAAAATACAAATTACCTAGATTAACAAAAGAAATAAAATACTTATATAAGCCAATCTTAGAAAAAGAAATTGAACAAACCATCAACGAACTTCCTAAGAAAAAAATCCCCAGGACTAGAGTCAAAAGTGAATTCTACTAAACATTTAAAGAACAATTAACCCCAATACTATGTAAACTATTTGGAAAAATGGACGAAGTCCTACCAAATTCCTCTTATGACACAAATATGGTGCTGATACCCAAATGTGATAGTAATGGCAATTAAAGATTCCCCTGTATTGGCTTGGTTTTCAAACTGATTGTGTTAAAACCCAGAGCTTGTTAATCCCACCTGTGGGATGGACTTGTTGATGTGAAAACAAAGTCCTGAACTGGGAGGAGCTGGTGACGTAGATTTGGAGAGACAAGAGAGAGGCAGAAGAACTTTCTGGAAGCAGCACCTCGTGGAGGCAGAGAAAGAGGGAGAGCATTGCTGAGTGACACTTTGAATTGCCCTGGACTTTTGAGACCTGACCCCTGAGCTGCCAAGGACTGAGGAGACATGGCTGTTTTGCTGGTACTTTGTCTGTCTGTTTTGATATTGTTTTGCCAGATTTGTCTTTCACTGGTGAAAGACAGTCCTGTTGTTGAAGAAGTCCTGGAACCTGGCTTTTGGTTAAGAAGCCCTGAGACTGTCCTGCAGACAGAGAGTGAATACTGTCCACTGGTGAAGAACAGTGCTGTTGTTGCAGGGGTCTGGGAACCTTTCTGTTGGTTCAGAAGCCCCGAAGAAGGATTTTCTTGTTGTATGTTTACAGAAATCCTGGGTGAGGGTTTTGCTAATGTTTTCAGGGGTTCTAGGACTGTTCTACAGACAGAGGATGAATTAGTGAAGAGACTGGTAATGTATCTTGTGGCCTTGCTAAACCTTGTCTCCCCAGGAACTAAGATTGCTGAGAACTTGCCTCTTGTCAAGATGAAGAAAAGACCTCCATTTGGGTATTAAGTGCTGAGCTTAAACTTGATGTAACTCTGGGGTAGATTCAATTGTGATCCAGGGGTGGGGAACTTTTGACCTTTTTGTGTTCTCTGGTTGAACAAGTGAATGTACTTTACTTATGTTTGGAAACTAATCTCCATTTGAGAAGAGGGGCTTTGTGGTGGACTAAATGAAGGTACAGCCTAGGGGTGGAGAAGTATTTAGAACAGGGACTTTGTAATTGATTGAATGATTGGAAGGTCCTGGGGTGGGGTTGTACTTGGAGATTATTTAATCACTCTTAGTAAATGCTGTATTTTGAATGATGTCATGTTTTGATCTTCTCTGTTCTTGGTTGGTCACTGAGTAAAATGGAGAGCACCTATGCTGGTATTTTGAACCTTGGGAAGTTGCCTTTCCTTGGCATTACAGTACACCAAACCAGGAAGACCCAAAAAAGAGTAAGAAAGTGATAGACCAAATTTCCTAATGAATATTGATATGAATATTTTAAGTATAATACTAACAGAGAGATTATAGCAATTTATCACAAGGACCATATGCTATGACCAGGTGGGATTTATACCAGGAATGCAGAGCTAGCTCAATTTTATGAAAACTCTCAGCATAAGTGACCATTATCGATAACAAAACCAATAGAAATCATATGATAATCTCAATGGATGGAAAGCCTTTGACAAAATACAGCACCCATTCCTATTAAAAAAACACAAGAGAACATAGGAATAAATGGAGCTTAAATCATCAGCAAGCATTATCTATAATGGAGATAAGCTTGAAGCCTTTCCAATACAATTGAGGTGAAGGAAAGATGCCCATTATCACTTTTATTATTTAACATTATACCAGAGAGGTTAATTTTAGCAATAAGAGAATAAAAAGGAATTAGAACAGGCAGTGAGGAAACAAAACCATCACTCTTTGCAGTTGATATGTTATACTTAGAAAATCCTAGGGAATCAACAAAAAAAAATCACTTGGGGGGGCAGCCAGGTAGCACAGCGAGTAAGAGCACCAGCTCCAGTGTCAGAATGACCTGGAGATGGAATCCCGGGCTCAGACACTTAGCACCCACCCAGAAACACCTGGCCGTGTAACCTTGTGCAAGTTACTTAACCCCAATTGCTTAAAAAAAAAAAATCACTTGAAATTAACAACATTAACTCGTGATGGAAAATGCTATCTACATCCAGAGAAAAAATTATGAAGTCAATGCAGATTGAAGTATACTATTTTCTCTTTTTTGTTTTTTCTTTCTCATGGTTTTTCCCTTTTGTTCTGATTCTTCTTTCACAAATAATGTGGAAATATATTTAATTTGATCATACATATATAGCCTATATCAGTTTGCATGCCACCTTGGAAAGAGGGGAGTGGAGGGATGAGGGGATAATTAGAATTCAAAATCTTAATAAAAGCAAATGCTGAAAATGAAAAACAAAAAATGTTTTAAAAAGAAATGAACAACTTCAGCAAAGTTGCAAATTTCTACATATTACCAACAAAGTCCAGCAACAAGAGACAGAAAGAGAAATTCCATTTAAAATAGCTGTAGACAATATAAAATACTTCTCTCTACTTGCCATGACAAATCCAGAAAATCTATGACCATAAAACACTTTTCACACAAATAAAGTCAGATCTAAACAACTGGAAAAATATTAACTGCTCATGGGTAAGCTGAGCCAATGCAATAAAAACGACAATTCTACCTATTTACTTAGTGCCATACAAATCAAACGATCAAAAAAAAAATGTTATAGAGCTAGAAAAACTAATAACAAAATTCATCTGGAAGAATAAAAGCTCAAGGATATCAGTGAAAAAAAAATGTGAAAGAAGGTGGTCTAGCCATTCCAGATCTCAAACTGTATTATAAAGTGGTACTTATCAAAACAAGTTGATACTGGCTAAGAAATACTGGTGGGTGAGTAGGTACAAATTCCATTATAGTAAATGACCATAGTAATCTAGTATATAATGAACCCAAAGATCCAAGTTTTTGGAACAAAAATTCATTATTTGACAAAAGCTGCTGGAAAAACTGGAAAACAGTACAGCAGAAACTAGGTACAGACCAACATTTCACACCATATACCAAGAGAAGGTCAAAATAGGTATATGATTTATACATAAAGGGTGATACCATAAGCAAATTAGGAGAGTATGGAATAGTTTATCAGATTTATGGATAAGGAAAGAATCTAGGACTAAAGAAGATACAGAAAGCATTATAAAAATATAAAATACATATTTTTGATTATATAAAATTAAAAAGTTTTTGCACAAATAAAACCAATGCAAACAAAATTTTAAGGAAAGCAGAAAACTGGGGGAAATTTTTGCAACAAGTATGTCTGATAAAGGCCTTATTTCTCAAAAATATAATAAAATGAGTCAAACTTATAAAAATACAAGTTGTTCCCCAATTAATAAGTGGTCAAAGGATATGAACAGGCAGTTTTCAGACAAAGAAATCAAAGCCATCCATAGTCATATGAAAAAATGCTCTAACGGGGCGGCCAGGTAGCACAGTGAGTAAGAGCACCGGCTCCAGTGTCAGGATGACCTGGGGATTGAATCCGGGCTCAGACACTTAGCACCCACCCAGAAACACCTAGACGTGTAACCTTGAGCAAGTTACTTAACCCCAAATGCTTAGGGGTGGCCAGGTGGCTCAGCAAGTAAGAGCACCGGCTCCAGTGTCGGGATGACCTGGGCATCAAATCCGGGCTCAGATACTTGTTAGCACCACACCCAGAAATAACTGGCCATGTAACCTTGAGCAAGTTACTTAACCCCGATTGCTTAAAAAAAAAATGCTTTAAATCACTACTGATCAGAGAAATACAAATTAAAACAACTCTGAGGTACCACTTCCTACCTACCTGAGTGGCTAAATATGACAAAAAAGGAAAATGCTGGATATTGGAGGGGATTTGGGAAAACTGGGACACCAGTACATTGTTGGTGGAGTTGAGAACTGATCCAATTATTCTGGAGAGCAATTTGGAACTATGCTGGAAGGACTATCAAACTGTAAATAACCCTTTCATCCTGCAATACCAATGCTAGGCCTATATCCCAAAGACAGTCAAATAATGGGAAAAGAACCAATTTGTGCAAAAAATTTATAGTAGCTCTTTTTGTGGTGGCTAAGAATCAGAAATTTAAGGGATACCTATCAATTGGGGAATGGCTAAACAAGTTGTGGTATATCATTTTAATGGAATATTATTGTGCTATAAAAAAATGACAAGTAGGATGATTTCAGAAAAATCTACAAAGACTTGGATGAATTGTTGCATAGTAAAGTGAACACAAATAGGAGAACGCTGCACACAGTAACAGGAGAACATTGTACATAGTAACAACAATGCTGTTTGATGAAGAACTGTGAATGACTTAGCTATTCTCAGCAATACAATGATCCAAGAGACTCTCAAAGGATTAATGATGAAGCATACTCCAGGCCTCCAGATAAAGAACTGACATTGTTTGAATACAGATTGAAGCATGCTATTTTTCACTTTCTCATTTTTATTTTATTGAAGTCATTATGCAAAATGATGAACATGGAAATGTTTTACATGACTCCATACTACTGCATAACCTATATCTGTTTACTTACCATCTCAGGAAGGGAGGAAGGAAAGAGGGATAGAATTTGGAATTCAAAACTTTAAAAAAAAAGAATCAGTATCAACTCTATTTATCCCCCACTGCTACTAATAATTTTACTACTTCAAATATTGCAACCTATAGCCCATTTATGAGGTACTATCAAATGAGTCACACTCTTTTTTTCTTCCAGAAAAAAGAATGGCAAATCCAGGTTTGCTTTATGCTGACTCACATGTGGAACACGTCCTAATTCTTAGATATAAAGTACTGAAAATCATCACATTTTATGCTTAAGAATGCAATCAACAGCTGTCCATGTTTGTGATTTTGGTTCCTCCTCCTCCAAAAGAAAGAAAATTTATATACATTGACACCATAAGCTAGAAACAATGGAGTGTGGTTCAAACACAGGATACAAGCTGGGAAGGGAGGTGAATTCCACAGTATTGACACTTTCTAACAACTCATCTCCGAATAGTCTCATAGCTCAAACTACACTAATTCAGGGCAACTGAAAGACCTTGATGACATTCTCTTGTAATGATTTCAAGACTTTCAGTCATAGTGATCAAGGGCTATTTTACAAAGTGTGAATGTAAGAAGCCTCTCTAACTACTTAAGGAAGAGCACAGGGCTGGGAGCCCAGAGACCTGGATTATAGGATTTAAAGCTGGAAGGGATCCTTCTAAATCACCTACTCCAAGCCACTCGTTTTAGAAATTGGGAAATTGAGAATCAGAGAGCAAATAATTGATTTTCATCACATAGGCAGTACACAGCAGAGGAGGTATTAGAACTCTAGTCTTTTGATCAATAGTCAAGAGCACGATATTTTCAACTATCTTCTCTGGTGTGACCTCAAGGAAGGCACAGTCTCAGGGAGAGTAAAGTCCACAGCCATACACCATCCTCCCCTCTCCCTCCCACCTGACAGATAAAGACAATGAAGCCCAGAGGGTATAAAGACTTATAAAGATGTCATAGGATTATAGATTTGGGGCTGAAAAGGACCTTAAAGGCCATATAATATAACCTCTTCACTTTATAGATGCCAAAACAAGACCCTGAAGTAGGTTGATTTGCTAAAAGTCATTCCACTAGTAAATGGCAGGTCATACAGAACTAACGTTTATATGTCATTTTAAGGTTTACAAAGCATTTTTTATTAAAATTATCTAATTTGTTACTCACAATAACACTGGGAGTTAGGCGTTGGGAAAAAAGGGAGGGAGAAGGTTGGATTAGATAGACTTTAAGGTCCCTTCCATGATACTATGACCTTGTGCAAGTCATTTAACCTCTAAGCCTGAAGTTTCCTTATTTGTCAAATAGGGAGGTGGGTGGAACAGATCACTCTTCATCCCCATTTATGAGACTTGCCCAGGTTCATAAGTTACTTATAGAGGCCTTATGGAATTCATACCTCTGTGGTTTTGTTACCTCAAATGGAGAATGAATATAGCAGCAGCTGATCTCTCCCCTCTAGACCAGAGCTCTAAAATATTCAGAATGCAGTCCTTACTAATTCACTCAAGTCTCTTTGTTCTAAACCAAACAGAGGAGAAGTTCACTTCTGAGTGAAAACATTTAGGCAACCACGGATAATCACTCCTATAAAAGGTGCAATTTTGGTATCTGTTTCCATCAAGTCAAGGGTTCTTAACCTTTTAAGTAGTCTTAATCCGTAACCTCTGTAATGTGAAATCTCTTTTCTTAATGTCTGCCCTGATTTGATTGTAAACTCCTTGAAAGCAGGAAATTCTTTCCCCCTATTTTTTACCTTCAGCTATTAGCAGTGTCTGGCACATATGGTAGGTACTTCATAAATATCTGGCCGAAATGCCAACATAACTTATTTTTCATGCATCACGGACACCTTTGGTGGTTAAGTGAAGTCTATGGACCCCTTCTGAGATTAATGTTTCTAAACCGGTAAAATAAAAAACAACAAACAAACAGGATTACAAATTCATTATGTGATAAAATGTCCCAAAAGTCACAGTGCAGTTTAAAGCTAAAACTGGGACACCTTGTATATACCTACACAAGTGTATAAGTATACATATAATATACATTTCTATATATGTATGGGCAGCTAAGTGGCATGGAGGATAGAGTGCTAGGCCTGGAGTTAGGGAGACCTGAGTTCAAATTCGGCTTTAGATACTTCCATGTGAACCTGGACAAGTCACTAAACCTCTTTCCTCATCTGTAAAATGATCTGGAGAAGGAAATGGCAAACCACTCCATTATTTCTGCCAAGAAAACCCCAAAAGAAGTCCCAAAGAGCCAACTGAAAAACGACTAAATAACAAAATATGTATATAAGAACAGGAGTTCTCAATCTGGGGTTAGTGGATTATTTTTACATATGTATATGTCAGGAGTTCTCAATCTGGGGTTAGTGGATTATTTTTACATATGTATATGTATACACACACACAAATACACGTCTATATGTCTATACGAACACATTAATTTGTATCTATATATACATAAGATATGTATCTATATGACACACATTATAAACACACATGTGTATGAGTGTAAAATGGTTCAAAAGCCCCAGGTTAAGGGTTCCTATTCTTTTTAAGTCAATTTTTTCTGTCAAAAATAAGCAAAACGACCAAATGCTACCTTAAAAAAAACTGCATGCCCTGCTCATTACCTCATGGAAATTAAACTGCCACTAACTTAGTTACAGGCCCCGCACCTTCCACGCCCCCGCCCAGGGACCCAGCCCGACCAGGGAAGAGACGCAGCGACCCCAGGGACGAAGCCTGGCCCAGGACGCGCCTGCGGAAGGAGCGAGGCCCAGGTAAGACTGGCCCCCTATGCGGAGGGAGGGCAGGCCGATGGGCCGATGGGTGAGGATCCCGGCGCAGACTCCCCTCCCGGGGCCGGGGGCAGCACCGAGGTTCGGCGTTCCCTAGCGGGGCCGCTGGGGCGCTGCAGCGCGCACGGGAGAGGGGTGCCTCCACGGTGCGCGGCTGGCCGGAGGGCTGTGCCGGGAGCAGTGGGACCAGCAAACAGCAACCCTCTTTCTCCCCCTCCCACTGTAGTCACCTGTGAAGGAGTCCGGGTAGATGGACTCCAGAGCCTCCAGCTCGTTGCGCTGCTCCTCGCTGTAATCCGTCATCGTGGCGCAAGCCGCTGGCCCATGGAACGTTGGGACATGGAGAGCTCGAACCTGGAACCCCGGGGCCCGCCGGGTTGGCGGGCGCGAGCGCAGGCGCAGATGGCCTTGGTTTAGGACTCGCCGGGGTTCGCAGTCGGGCAGGGGCCTGATGTGGGAGTGGGGATAAGGATGGGGGAGGGGAAAGGGGAGAAGAGGGGATCCCCACCCCCTCACTTCCTCCACGCTCTACAGCTCTCCAATCGGCTGCTTGAGTCTGGCCAGCACATGAAAACTAGCCTTGCCCCTTTGGTGGGTGGAGTCACTTTGGATCGCGAGATCCAGCGTTCCCTGTAGCCATCCACCGCCGAGAAGAGTGTCTCGCGTTCCTAGGGCCGCTAAGAATACCGATCGTCGGTAGATGCATCAGGACTGGGCGTCGCGTCACGTGCTGAGGCCGAGCGCTGGGAGGCGGAGCGCGCAGTTTTCCTGCGGAAGGGGCTGTAATTGGGCGGGGCTAGTGTCGTCTCACCCCCCCGACTTCCGGTTGCTAAACTCTCATATACGTGGGCGTAGAGCAGTGTTTGGGTTCTTCGGAACTCCTGCTCATTTGAGGTTAGCCACTTTAGGGAGCTGGGACTTTCGTAATCGTCTAAAAATCGTCCTCATTTTGCAGACGTGGAAACAGGTACCTAGGGAAGGAGGGCGTGGAACGAGACTCGTTAAGCATCTGTGGTGGAGTTGGGGGTGGGAGCCTCGATCTTTCTCGAGGAGCGGCTCCATGCCACGTGACTCATAACTCTCGCGCTCTTTGGGCTGTTGGAGTTGCGCCGTCGACTTGAGCTGAGCCCATCCTGCTGCGCTGTGGTTTTCGGTTGCGGCAGCTTGTAATCTTTGCGGTCAGAAGCTGAATGAAGCCCCTCTTTTAAAGGGGACACTGACACTTTATCGCCTTCGACCCCGAGAGCATTCTCGGGCAGGTAGTGTTAAGTATTTTTCTCCCCACTTGGCCCTTATGGTAACCCTGCGGGAGGTGGATCGTGTTAATGATTAGCCATTATTGCCTGTGTTCTGAGGAAACAGCATTGGAAAGATTGTTTTACTCGCCTAAGAGGGCACGGCTCTTACGGCGACGCTGGAACGTGAATCCAGGTCTTAAAAAAAAAGATTATCCTAGGTCTTTTGACTGTATAGGCTAAGTACTGTAACTGCTGTTAAAATCTTTAAAATGAGAGACTGTGATAAGGAATATAGTACTAAAGCTGAGCCTTTAAGGAAAGCTAGTGAAGGTTGGTGAAAAAATACTCAATTCATAGGTAAGAGCCTATCGCCAAGCCTACTGTGTGCCAGGCACTGTGCTGTGAATTGGGGATACAAAAAGCAGGACGTTCCCAGACCTTACTGAGTACTTTACAGTCGAATGCATCTCATCTAATCTCGTTTCTAACTTTGAAGAGGTTAGAGAGAAAATACTGAGTTTGTAAGCCCTTTTGGCCAAACTATAAAGCATATGAAGGGGAGTCATGACTTTAGCCTGAAAAATAGATGGCAGCGGGATTGGAGTACTTTTAGGTGTTAGGCTGGGTAGTTTATTTTTTATCCTGTAGGTAATAGGAAGCCAGTGAAGAATTGGGGTATTACTGGGTAGTGGTTAAGAGCACTGGTCTTGGGACTCAAAAGACCAGGACTCCACAGCTTGTCATTTGTGCATTGTAACTTTTCAGACCACTGGAACTGACTGTTTGCTGTTATCTACAATCAGTGGGTGGGATGGAATCTGTGCCTTTGAACAAACTGTCCTACATAATTGGAAAGAGGGGGAGGGGAGTCAGTGAGTGCCAAGGCAGGAGATGGAGGTTTGCCAGCCTTTTACTATTAAAAAAAATTGCCTCTGTTGAACAGAGATAGAGGAAATATTTGCTTTCCACCCCCCCCCCTTTTTTAGACTTTTAACATAACGTAATATGCCTGTGTCCTTGAGACTCACAATGTCCCATGTGTAGTATATATGTTTATGAAACTGTAATAATTTTGTTATAGTTTCTTTAATTACTCAGCAAGCATCTACTAAGCACCTCCTATGGGTCAGGCACTGCAGGGTCCTGAAACTTGAAAGACAAAAAGAAAATTGTTTTATTTCCTTTAATATGAATCTTTTCATATATTAATATAATCTACACACATTGTTTCCAATAGCTATACTGTAATCTCATTGGGTTGTTTATCCATATTCTATTGGAAAGTCAGGTTGTTTCCAGTTTTTCACTCTTTAGGCCTGAGCATCTTTGTAAAAATGATTATTATGGATAGCAGTGAACACAGATAACTATTTTCTCACACCATTGCCCTAAATTTTTTTCATGTTTATTTTTTACAGGTCTAGAAAACTAATCATAGCTGATATTTGCACAACATTTTAAGTTTACAAAGTGCTCAACATAAGTTATTTTCCTGTTTTATAGGTGAGGACACTAAAGGGAGGCTTAGCCAGGTTGTGACTTGCCTACATCTACCACACAACTGGTAAGTCTGGAAGTTAGACTTTAAATCTAGGTCTGTCTTCGTTCCAAGTCATCCTGTTATATCAGGTAATTTTCTTTCCTTGAGTTGTCAGTGAGGTAGGTGATGCATTTTTGTGTGTGAAGATTTCCTGAAATGTCTTTATTATATACTATTGCTGCTTTGCCTATTAAATGTAATACGTATGTTGGTAAATGTATTTTTTAATCAGTGCTTTATGTTTATATGTGTTTATTTATGATTGCATATTTATTACAATATGTGTTATAACAAATATATATGTAACAATAATATATAATAATAGATATGTATTTATATATTTATATTTTCCATAGATCTACGTTCTTAAAGTCTGAACCCTTATGCTTCATTGCCAAAGCTATGCCAGCGGAACATAAAACTCTGACAAAGTGTCGCAAGCCGGAAAAGTGTCTAATTCGGTCCTGCATTGTTCAAGGACCAACCTAGCTAAGTTTCAAAAAGCCGGTCCTGATTTTTGACTACAGCAGTTCTCAAAAGACCATCCCCTAAGTGATATAGGGCTTAAAATCTTCATCAATACACTGACATTACAGATATTTGAAATATATTATATGTTTGTGTAAATGTTTTATTTGTAGTTTAGATCACTAGCATTTATTAATTGCCAATTACAGATATTTTCCCATACCATTTCTTTATTTTTCTTGTTTATTTCATTTCATTGTGCAAAAGTGAAATGTATATGCCAAAATATGTTGCGTAATATTATATTACCTACTGAAAATGTCCTCTTCACATATTTCAGAACTTCAGTGGGTCTGTGATATCCTTTTTGAGGGTATTATATATCCTTCACCAATGCAGATCACAATCCACCTCTCATTCTGTGCAAGTTCATCTCTTTCCTTAAATCCTGGGCTAGGGGAAGGGAAGAAATTGGGAAACAGGCATTTGTCTTCATTGTGTTTAGTGGTAAAGATTTTTTTTTTTAAAGCAATAGGGGTTAAGTAACTTGCTCAAGGTTACACGGCCAGTTATTTCTGGGTGTGGTACTAAGTATCTGAGCCTGGATTCAATCCCCACGTCATCCCGACACTGGGGCCAGTGCTCCTACTTGCTGTGCTACCTGGCCGCCCCATAGTGGTAAAGATTTTTGACAGGTTTGTTTTTGTTGATTTTTTTTTTCCTGTGCAGCCTCCATTGTCTCCTTAGAATATTCCAGAGGAGTGGGTTGGGACCTAAACCCAGAGTCTAGGGTACATACCAATGTGTCTATCACCAGTTAGGCTATGTTAGGGGTACTTGTATTCATTTAATCTCACACCGGGATAGTGCTGATTGAAAAAATAATACAAACATACTACATTATGTATGTATTGTATGTAGGCATGCAATTCATTACTTTAAAATATTTTGAAACCAGTCCTTTTATTGGACGTTGTGGAAAGGGTCTTGCTAAATTAAATTCTCAGTGAAATAAAAAACAACTTTTCATTATCAAAAGCCTCACCTTTTACCAAAGATGATCATAAGTAATTAGTTTATAATTATTTTCATTTCAGTTTCATTGCTTCTACCTGCTAAAAACTAAAGTGCATAAAACTGGAGAAAATACTATAGAAGTTCTACTAGGAAGTATTGAATTAGGATTATTCTGGCAGAACCTTAATAGCAAAAGTATCATTTAAGGGTTTGATTTGCTAATGTGCTCAAGCTATAGTGTTTTTTGAAAAAAATTCTCATAAGCTACATTTTACATTATTTTTTCCCTTTATTTTTAGATTTTGAATGATACAGTCATTTACTGTGAAGTAAGGCGAGAGGAAATGACTCTTGCAAAACAGAAGATGAGCAAGAACAAAGAAGATGCTCCCCATGAGTTGGAAAGCCAGTTCATATTACGTCTACCTCCAGATCATGCTTCTACTGTGAGAAGGGCAATACAGTCTGGAAGCGTCAACCTGAAAGATAAATTGTCCATTGAATTACATGCAGATGGACGTCATGGAATTGTCCGGGTGGACCGTGCCCCGTTAGCTGCTAAGGTGGTTGATCTGCCCTGCGTTACTGAATCCTTGAAAACTATAGATAAAAAAACCTTTTACAAGACAGCAGATATCTCTCAGATGCTTGTGTGCAGTGTGGATGGGGATCTTTACCCACCTCCGGAAGAGCCAGTTGCCACTACTGATCCGAAAGCAAGTAAGAAAAAAGATAAGGATAGGGAAAGGAAATTCATCTGGAACCATGGTATCACTCTGCCGCTAAAGAATGTCAGAAAGAGGAGATTCCGTAAGACAGCAAAGAAGAAGTACATTGAATCACCAGATGTGGAGAAAGAAGTAAAGAGGCTTCTCAGTACAGATGCAGAAGCTGTCAGTACCCGATGGGAGGTGATTGCAGAAGATGAAACAAAGGAAGTGGACAACCAGGTTTCCCTAGCAGGCCTAGAAATTTCCTCTCCAGGAATGAGTGGTCATAAACAAGGCCATGGCTCCTCAGAACATGATGAACTTCGGGAGATATTTAATGACATTAGCAGCAGTAGTGAAGAGGAAGATGAGAGAGATCCTCATGATGATGAAGATATAAACATCATTGACACTGAGGAAGACCTAGAGAGGCAACTACAAGACAAACTTGATGAATCTGATGAACAACGCCAAGAAAATGAAGAAACAAATCAGATGGTCATGGGAATTCAGAAGCAGATTGATATAATGAAAGCTAAACTCCAAGAGACTCAAGGGAGAGCAAAAAGACAGGAAGACCTTATCATCAAGGTAGAAAATCTGGCACTCAAGACTCGTCTTCAGGCTGTCCTGGTTGAGCTCAAACAACAGGAAGAACGAGAGAAACAACAGCTCAGTTCTTTACAGGAAGAACTAGAATCACTGTTGGAGAAATAAGAGGCCCCTGCCTGCAAATTCCCTGTTGTCCTCATGTTGGTAAATAGCTTACATTCCATCCTTTAGGTGGAGGGCAATATAGATTGTTAATATAGAAATTTGACTGTATTTACATTTCATAATTTTTCTGTTTCCTTGTTTGAATTCATCCCATTTCTCTCTCTGTAACAGTTTATTTTGCTAGAAACTTACACACTAATAAGTAGAAGTTGATAGATGAGAGAAGATTGGTTGTAAATAGTTCAGCCTCTGTAATTCCCACATTTATTCCAAGGCTTTCCTTCACAATATGAGAATTTGCTGTTGCTTTGTGGTAAGAACCAACTCAACTATAAGGAGATTTGAGGATAGATGCTGTAAAGCTTGTTTTGCATATATTTTAGTTTCTCAACTAAAGAGAGAACCTCCTCACAGAGAGGAGCAAGTTTTATATATATATATATATATATATATATATATATATATATATATAGTGGTAAGTAACTGCTACTGCAAATAAAAATGACAGCCATTCATGTCTGTAACAGAAGCCTTTGTCTCCATTTTTTTTTACTTCATTAATGTTCATTTTCAGTGGATTAATGAAGTTATTTCTATGATGTAGAATCTTTTATGATATTATAAGAGGGTGATAGACTATGTTTGGCAACTTTGAAGGCTATATTTTATATCTCCCCTTCACAATTGATAAAAATGTTATTCAGTTTTCCAGTATTATATATATGCTTTTGTTTAACTGACTCACCTTGAATTTATTAAAATAGGGTTCCAAGTTAATTCTTGATACTTTGTTCCAGTTTTTCCAACTCTATTAAAGAATGATTTGACTCCCTATTCTGGTTTGTCATGTCTTGAGTTTTTATAACATTATTCGAGGAATCTCTTGTATTCCATTGTTTATTTCCTCTGTATAATCCAGCAGGTTGCATACAAATCTATAATTGTATATTTTAATATCTGGAAGAACAAGCCAACTATTACCACCTTAAAAATTAGTTTTCATACATAATACAGTTATACCAATATGTATATGCTTATATGAGAGGCAGTATAGTATAGCTGCAGGAATCAGCAAGCCATGGCCCACAGTCTGTTTTTGTACAGCTCATGAGCTAAGAATAGTTTTTTATTTTTTAATTTTTTTTGTTTTTTGGAGGGATGGTAGGCAAGGCAATTGGGGTTAAGTGACTTGCCCAAGGTCACATGGCTAGTTTTGTGTGTGTTAAGTGTCTGAGGCTGGATTTGAACTCAGGTCCTCCTGACTCCAGGGCTGGTGCTCTATTTACTGTGCCACCTAGCCGCCCCAAGAATGGTTTGTAATATAAAAACCATTTTTAGCTTACAGGCCATACAGAAACAGGTAGCAGGCCAGATTTGGCCCTTTTGCTATAGTTTACCAGTGAGTGGATAGAGAACCAACCTTGAAGTCAGAGATCTAGGTTTAAGTTCTGATTCTAACATACCATGTGACTACTGGGTAAATTACTCAACCTTTCTTCTCCTTTCTGAAATTCATATTTATCTGTCATATAGGAGGAATATGGGCAAGGGATAAATGGGATACCAAGGTAATGAAAGAATATATAAATAAGAACTTATTTTAAAAAGGAATGGGAATGATGAAAGGGAAAGTCTGCTAGAGAAGATGGGATAGAACGGGATAACGTGCATGTAGAGGGGGTTTACTTTGGCAAGGGAAAGAATCACCTCTTCATGTGAGATGGGTGAAGAGAGATAGTGGCAGAAGGCTTCTTGTGTTATGAAGAGGGGGAAAGGGAGCTCTCAACAAACAGCCTTGATTTTTTTCAGTGAAATAAGAGGTAAGGTTCTCAGCTTATAGGGGATGGGGAAGATGTGGGACTTGGAGGTTTGGGGTGAAATTTAAAGGTTTGATGAACAATTGTGAGTGGCGTAGTGAATAAGGGGTATATGAAAGGATTTCTCGATGCATCAAGGGCGCAGTTGAAATTACATCATAATTGGGGCAGCCAGGTAGTGCAATGGACAGGAAGTCCGGAGTTCAAATGTAGCATCAGACTGCTGTGTGAGCTTACACAAGGCATTTAATTTCTGTCTGCCTTGATTTTGTCGTCTGTACAATGGGGATAATATCACCACCTCCCTCTTGTTATGAAGATCAAATGAAATAACTGTAAAGTGCTTAGCACAATGCCTGGCATAGTGCTATATAAATGTTAGCTTATTATAATTAACAAATTTATAGTGGGCCCAGTCAGCTCAGCTTTGTGATTTTCCCTAGCTTTCTTCAGCAGCAAGTTGAGTAGAAGCAAAGTTAGCAAATAGTGGGAGTAATCCAAGGCTGAGATTCAGCAGAGCAACATTTGTCAAGATTAGGGAACAAGGGATTAGAAAGATGAGGACAATGTAGGGCTGAACTGGTCCACCAAGAGGTCAAGATGTAGAAGGGAGGAGAGCATAGCTAGTCCAGGGGTAATGGCCTGAGAAATAATTGAGAGGTGGAAACATTGGAGGTCATGGTGAGGATGAAGAACAGGGTTAGGCATTTCAGGGCAGAGGGAGAGGTGGAATGGCAACAGTTAAGGGAATTTTTGAATCTATGAGCATGGATGGAAATGAAACATTTGGGGATAATGGCAGAAGTTTTTGGGAAATAAAGTGAAGTGAGAAGTTAAGGTGTGTGTATGTTGAAGTGCCTTAATATGAAAGCAGGAGAGAAAGACCATTAGCCAGTCATTGAACTCATTAAAGAAGGGGGGAAAAAGTGGCATCAGTAGGTAACAGCTAAAAGAATCTTGATTGGGTGTTAAATACAGATAAATAGGGATTGAATGACCCTCAGATGGAGAGGAGGTTATTGGATGATGGCAGAGAGAGAGTCTACAAATGGCAAAGAAAAACAGATTATTTTGACTTCCCCCACCATAACCAGTGAGGTTGAGGTTGAGAGGGAGATGGGGGTAGGGATGCAGTGCCGTATTTCCCTCCAGGTCTCTGAGAGGGAAAACATGTGCAAGGTAAAGGTATAGATGAAAGCAAGTGTATTACTTCTAAGCAGGAATTCTAGAGAGCAGAATAGAAGGGGTGAGAAGATCTGGAGTATGTTGTTGAGGGGTGGTGGAACCAGAATATATTAACCATTGAGGAATGAATTCCTTAACTGTGTGAACCCAAGCAAGTTACTAAGTCTCTGTCTTCCTCAATTTCTTTATCTGTAAAATGGGGATAATAATATCATCTATTTCCCTAGGGTGCTGTGAAGATCAAATGTGAGAATAATTGTAGAGTACTTAGCACAATGCCTGGTACATAGTGCTATATAAATATTAGCTATCATCATCATCACCATCATCATCTTTATACTGGACCCAGTCAGCTTGGTTTCATGATTTTCTCCATTTTCCTTCAGTAACAAATGAGTAGGAACAAAAGCAGCAAATGATGGGAGTAATCCAATGCTTATACTTGGCAGAACAACATCTATTCTAGGATTAGGAACAAGGGACTGGAGAGAAGATTCACCAGTTTCAAGCAAATTATCATCCCCCGGGTGGAGGGAAGCAGGTATGCCTATGGAGCAGTCTGGAGGCTGAGCTGGTAGCAGAGTGGGCAGTGTACCTGAGGTATCTCTTGATGTGAAGATTTCAGGGAGAGACTAATCATCTAGTTAGAATATCAGGGTAGCTTTGTCTGAGGGGGCCAGTCAGCAGGTGTCTAAGTGGAGCAGCTGGGGAGGGTGAATTCGTCATTATTTACTTGCCATAATTTGAGGCAGTTTTCTGGACAATTCGGACCCCACTTCTATGTGGCTGCATATGAAATTGGAGCCAGGTCTTCCAAGCTACAAGGTACTTGAGATGCTACTAGTGTAGAGGGAAGGAAGAAAAAGACTTACAGTAATGGGAACAGAGAAAGAACGTATTCATAGTAGTGACTCATTATGGTCTATTCTGGACCAAGCAAAGGAATTAATAGAGATCTATATCTAAACTATGATCATTCTGCCAAGGAAAACATCTCCGTGTACAAAGGCAGAATTTCAGATTGTTCCCCTTAGGGGTTATCATTGATAATTTTCAAGATAAATAGAAACTATAAATAGGCCAAGAAATTGACATCAAGAAGGTTATTTTTTAAACTATAGTATATTAAGTATTAAACTGAAAAACAGGATCCTAGAATGACTTAAGATTTCAGCTATAGGATTACAGATATATATGCATATATATGTGTGTATGTATATACACACATACATATACATGTTAGAAGGAAGTGAGGTTTTAATCTGTGATTTCATCTGTAGGGAATATCCCCCCACCATTGCAAATCAGAAAATAATTGTAATTCATAGTAATGGAGTATTTGAAGGAAGGAAGAAGTATAGCATTGGGAGATTAAATGATTTGCTTATGGTCATAGTCATATAGAAGACAGTTCTTGATTAAAGTAAGATTCAGAAAATTATTAGGAAAAGTTTTAAATGAAAAATGAGTTTATTTACTTATATTTTGTCTCCTACCTGTATCTGCCTTCGAAAGAAAAATGAGTATATATTTTTTTATTTTTTGGTTTGGCAGAACAGAATTTTCACAATAGCTAATACTATCATTTAGAGCCTGTTTAACACAGTCATTTCCCCAAACAGCAGAAAGAAATCAAGAATCAGACATTCATACACACACAAAAAAGATAAAATTACATATTCCTTTAAATATAGTGCATTCTGAGCCAATATAAAGGCATTCACTGCCATGTATTTTTTAGCTTGCTTTAGGGAACAAAAACATTATTTTTTTTGCTTCTCACTTTAGATTGAAAATATGCTGTCAAATCATTTGAAGAAAGTTTCAGGCTTCTTTCTTCTGCCACCAAACTCCATTGGCATTAAATTAAATGGCCATATAAACTAGGTATTGCTTATATAGTAGTTAGAAATGATGATAAGTACAAACTATTTCAGAAATAAAATATCATTTTCAGTCTTTTTAGACACCAAGTGAGAGGCGATTCACAGGAACAGAGACAGCCAACAGCTGATCCTTTGACAGTAAGTATTATTTTGCCTCACTGACAAGCTCTTACAAAATGGTTTCATTCTCTGCTTCATAAAACACATTTTTCAGCATTGTTATTGTTAATCTTAAATCATCACTAACCTCCATCAACACACAGAGATTTCATAAAATGTTAATGAAAAAAAAATTAGTGCAAAATAGAAGGTCTTAATTTCATGCTAATTTTCTCAAGTGTTTTTTTTCTAATCCAGATAAGTAGAGAAAAGTTTATTTAAATTAAATTTAGTTTAATTTAAATTTAAAACAGCTAGGCAATACTAACTTAAAACAAACATGTAAACTATTTGATTTACAAATCTACAAAGGCATGGATTTCTCTTATAGAGTAATTTGTGAGGAGTCCAGCCCATATATTCCAAATAAAAAAAGGGGGGAGAAAGGACTGACATCAGAGCATACAGAAGAAAAACTCCACTACTCTATATGTGCTCAAGCATGCATATACACATACCCTTGATACTAGGATTATTTTCTGATCTTTCATAAATTCCTAATCCCAAAAAGACATCCAAAAGAACTATATTTGAAGTATAATTAACAGCATAATGTGTTTTTTTAATTAATATTTACTTTCTTAATTGTTTCATAAATGAAAATATAGTCCTTAATATCTTTGCTAGCCCTTTCATGAAGGAAGATAGAGTAGAAAATTACCTCATTTAAAGGCCCTACGATCTGCAGCCAAAACATGTTTCCTGTCTAAGTAATTAGGAGCCCATATACCTAGGATATTTAGCCTCTTGGCAAGAAATTTAAAAAAAATCTTGATATTATGCATCCCTGCAAGTTTGAAG
Organism: Petaurus breviceps papuanus; assembly: GCF_028583685.1. NCBI lineage: Eukaryota > Metazoa > Chordata > Mammalia > Diprotodontia > Petauridae > Petaurus > Petaurus breviceps. The sequence goes on from NW_027187391.1 coordinate 33,938,239, forward strand.
AGTTTACTTGCAGCTTCTTCCAAGAAGTTCTGCTCATTTTTAAAATGAGTCAGTATGTGTACTGCTGAAAGACGAGTGGAGAAAAAGTATTGACCAAACAAAAGGCTAGGAAAACAGTGATGACTCTGAGAGCAATTGAAATTCAGCCAGAGAGCTAGGGATTATTAAAGGAGAAGTTATTACAGAATTTATGTTTAAAGCAGTTCAGTATAGTCAGATAGTTTATAAATATAAGATCATCTGTTTGGGGTTTTCAGTCACATCCTACTCTTTGTGACCCCATTTGGATTTTCTTGGCAAAGATATTGGAGAGATATAATGGTTTGCCATTTCCTTCTCTAGCTAATTTTAGAGATGCAGAAACTAAGGCAAACAGAGTTAGGTTACTTGCCAAGGGACACACAGCTAGTAAGTATCTTAGGCTGGATATAAACTCAAGTCTTCCTGACTTCCAGGTTTGGTACTCTATTCACTGCACCACCTATGTAATGGCAAGCAAACAAGTACTTAACGCTTTGTTTCAGTTGAAACTTGCCCTTGATTATATCAAGTCTTTGTTAAGAAACAGAACTTGTGAAACCCACAGTGGGAGGAATTTGCTGATGCAACAGGAAGGGGTGGAACAGGGAGAAGCTCATGACCATATTGAGCTAATGACCAGCTGGACAAGGAGTTGATAGCTGCCTACCTGTGAATCCAGGTGATGATTGGGTAGATTCAGGCAGGAGCTGGACCCATGGAAGAGGAACCATGGAATCTGGGAGCCAGCCTCAAGTCAAGATGAAAAGACCTCTCATTGGGTACTTAGCGCTGACTGAGAAGATCATGATTTACTGGGGCCTAGGGGTGGGGGAACTTTGTACTCTGTACCTTGTACCTCTTAAGGATGATTGAGTTAAGGATAATTGGAAACTAATCTCCAATCAAGAAGAAAGAAGACTTTTTTTTTTTTAAAGCAATTGGGGTTAAGTAACTTGCTCAATGTTACACGGCCAGTTATTTCTGGGTGTGGTGCTAAGTATCCGAGCCCGGATTCGATCCCCAGGTCATCCCGACACTGGGGCCGGTGCTCTTACTCGCTAAGCCACCTGGCCGCCCCTGAAAGAAGACTTTTTGACTGAGAGATTAAGACAATGTGACCTAGGGGTGAAGAACTTTGACCTTTGTACTTTGTGTCCCCTAAGGAGGTTTGCTCCTTAAGGATGATTGATTTAAGGACTTACTGAATGATATTTTTTGCTTAAAACTATGTGGCCACTTTGGTGAAAACCATGTGGCTACTTTAGTGATAAGTTGTTATGTTATAACATTATGAATACCATACTTTGGTTTCTGTTAATGTTTTTCTTTAATTTACTGCTGAATGAATAAAAGAGTTCACTATATTATGTGATCAGAACCTTAGAGCTATCCACTGCAGCAGTCCTCTGGAAAGCTGCTTGTGCTTGGTTTCACAACCTAACTGTCCAATCAAAAACATAGAGAGGTTTAATAGGCATAGGGACTAGACTTATTATTTCATTGGTATAAAGAACTCCAAGATGAGGAAACACCATCTATCAATGCAGATTGGCACCTCAACTTGTCTGAAATTTGTAACTTTATAGATTTCTCCTAGAGCAAGATTTTCCATATAAGCAACTAGCCCAAAGCCTTGTAGCTGGTAGGTCACAGGAGGGACTTGAACTCAGGTTTTCCTGGCTGAGCCCAGATCTCTATTCGCTAGGCTGCACTGCCTTTTAAAGATATTTAATAAGGCTACTAAACAGCTTTAGATTGGATGTGGTTCTCATCCTTAAAATTAGTAAATTCTTTACTTCAATAAATCTCTATCCTTACCTCTAACTAACACAATACCAAATTGTTCGGTGTTTATTTACTAAAGAGAACAGATATTTTAGGATTATAGACCTAGAAGGAGAAGGAACTTTAACTATCTAGTTCAGCTCACATCTTACAGATGAGGAAACTGAGTCCCAAAGATATTAAGTAACTTACCCAAGGTCACACACACATAGTAAGTGGCAGAGCCAGAATTCAAACTCAGATCCTGTGACTCTTGGGTAGCTAGGTAGTACAGTGGATAGACTCATCTTCTTGAGTTCCAATCCAGCCTCAGATACTTCTAGCTGTGTGACCCTGGGCAAGTCACTTAACCCTGTTTGCCTCAGTTTCCTCATCTGTAAAATCTGGAGAAGGGAAACCACTCTAGTATCTTTGCAAGAAAACCCAAACGGGGTCAAAAAAGATCAGGCATGACTGAAATACAAAAACCTGTGATTCCAAGTTTAGTGTTCTTTCTACTGGATCACTAGTATCTCATTTATAACCTCAGAGATAAGGGGTTTTTGTTTGTTGGTTGGTTTGTTTTGGTAAATGTCTTACCCAGTAATATTTTGTAGGATGAGAATTACTTTGTCTTTTACCTCCATCAGGCCAGAAGATAGTACTTTATCACAAGGAAATGCAGCAAGGATCTCTTTGGGAGATCTATACTGATGTGATCCAATGTCTGGTATTGATCCATTGAAACAAACTGTCTCATACAAGCAAAGCAAATCTCATCCAGAATAGCAAGTGCCAAGTCACAGATACTACAAGAGCCCTCCTACTGATAGAACAAAGCTTCATATATGTCTTTCCACATAGATATGCATGATTTATATCTTTTTTCCTCTTTTTTATTTTTTAGTTTACATCACTAATTTCCACAAGATTTTGAGTTACAAATTTTCTCCCCAATTTTCTCTACCCACCACCCCAAAACAGCGTACCCCCCAGACTGGTTGCTTGGTCCCCCTATAATCTTCAGGCCAGGAGCTCAAGCAGCCAGGTAGCTGCAGCTGCAGGGCTGTAGCCTTGGTGGCAAAGGCTGGATCGCCCTCTGACTTCCCAGGTCCCAGAGTTCACGCTGCACTGACCTCTCACTTTATCCTTAGCATCTATGTGTTGATAATTCTGGAAACCACCACAGCTGCTGGTGATCTGAAGTCCCTCCAGCCAGTCGCTGGCTGTGGCTGCCCTGGGGCTAAAACCTCCAGCTCACATGGGCTGGGCAGGGCTCCCAGAGCGCTGGCTGGCCGTTCCTGCTGGCCTGACGGGCTGTCCTCAGCAGGAGGTTAGCTTCTGTGTGTCATTTACATCTTAATGCAAGAGGGGAGGTTCTATAGATATCTGTGACCAGCCTCCAAATTGGGGCCATTGTATATCCAACAATTGGGAAAATGAAGGCCAGGGCATCCAGGAAAAAAACCATAAAAGAGATTCTTGTTGAATTAGCAAGGGCATCTAAAAGCAAACTCAGAGGAAAACTTTTGGCCTCTCATAACCACATAACTCACAGCCACAACTAGGAGATCAGAAATAATTGATTGGCAATATTTGATGGAAGATAAAATTCAGGAGCTAAGCATATTGTTCCCTTGTTTTTATTCTCTACTGTTTGCTTCTGGGATTCTTTTCTTCTTTCCTTGGGCATCAAAGTTGTAAGAAACAGATTCAGATTTTAGTAGAGAATAATTTACTAACAATTCACTTTATTTAAAGGTGACTAACATGTTTTCTCTCTCCTCTCCCACTGTTTGTTTAAAAAACCCCAAACAAACCTGATTGTGTCCTATTTTGCTACAGACTGCCTATAATGTTTTGTAAACTTGATTCTTTATTTAAAAGTTCTTTCTCATTGTTTACTGGCATTTATTATTAAGTAAGATCAGAGTGAGCTTGGAGGGTCTCTCTTGAGCAGAACCCTAGAACTTGAACTCAGGAACACAGATTTTCCTTGGAAGAATAATCTTTTGGAGCATGGTATTGCTAAGTGTGTGAGCTCAGTTCTCTTGAGCAAACCCTGAGGCTAAATTCCCCCTAAGGGATGGAAAGAAAGGAGAATACGAATTCTACACTTAAAAGGAAAAGAGATTCAGAGATTCATAGTTTCATATGCAATCCTGCCTCCCCATTCTTTATATAATTTTGCTCATTGTATTTGATTTTGCCAAATTCAGAATGAAAATAAATAAAATTAAAACAAAATAAAGGGACCTAAAAATAAAACCAAGAAAAAACACCTGAGAATCTTATGTTTCCTCCCCCACCTTCTCCAAAAGCTGATATTGTACTTAATGATCAAATCAATCCCTTTAAAGAGGCATTGAATTTTAAAATAGTTCTAAAAGATCATTTAATTTATAACTTTTTAAAAATTATTGTTGCTTGCCTGGGATCGTCAGAAAAGCTTTTGAGCTATCTACCAGATGTATTTGATATGTCACATGTTGGATGTTAGTTATTTTAACTAATTGTCAGCAATAATTTTTCTCATTGTGTCTCCATAATTAAAAATTCCTTAAGAAAGTAGACATGCTCTACAAAGAATGTAGTTACATTCAATCAAAGTGATAAGAGGGATAACTTATAAAACTAAAAACACTGTAAGGCCTGGAAAATATTTTCCCGTGGCAGTCTAGTTTATAGTTCAGTATCAATTAAATTCTGAGAAGCATATAGTTGCAAGTGATAGTCCAAGCAATATATATTTTGCTTTTTTTGTTGTTGTTAAGTCATTTTTCAGCTGTAGCCTACTCTTCATGACTCCGTTTGTTTTTTTCCCCCACTTAATAGTATATTATTTTTTTCCAACTATAAATAAAGATAGTTTTCAACATTCACTTTTATAAGATTTTGAGTTCCAAATTTTTTCCTCCCCCCTTCCCTCCCTAAGATGGCAAGCAATCTGATATAGGCTATACATGTACAATCATATTAAACATATTTCCACATTAGTCATGTTATGAAAGAAGAATCAGGACAAAAGGGAAAAAATCATGAGAAAGAAAAAACGAAAGAAAAAAGGGAAAATAATATGCTTCAATCTTCATTTGGATTCCATAGCTCTTTTTCTGTATGTGGATAGGATTTTCCATCATGAGTTTTTTGGAATTGTCTTAGATCATTGTATTGTTGAGAAGAGCTAAGTCTATCGAAGTCAATCATCGCACAATGTTGCTGTTACTGTGCGTAGTGTTCTCCTGGTTCTAACACCGGTTCAAGTCTTTCCAGGTTTTTCTGAAATCTTACTGCTCATCATACTATTCCCTTACATTCATATACCACAACTTGGTCAGCCATACCCAATTGCTTTTGGGGTTTTCTTGGCAAAGGTACTTGCAGTGGTTTGCCATTGATGAGGAACTGAGGCAAATTGTGTTAAGTGATTTGTCCAGGGTCATGCACCTAGTAAGTGTCCGAGGCTGGGAACACAGGAAGATGTATCTGGTTCCAAATCTAGCATTCTATCCATTGTGCCACCTAGGTGTTGCTTGGGATTTTGGGTTTGTTTTTGTTTTTAACTGCCCTGCATTATTAGAATAACATCCTTGGTCAGTCCTTCATACCTCATGTTCTGGATTCACTGTAAAGTATTGAAAAGCTCCCACTACTAACTCTAGTTCTTTTAAACTAGAGAAGAGACAAAAAATATATTCACCAATAAAGTCCAGCTGCCAGCTATGGAATCAAAATTTGCCCCAGTTCTTTACTTTGCTACACCTGCAAAGAGGTCAGTGATCATTGTAGCTTGAATTATAAGGAAACTTCATGGGGGAAAGGAGAAGCCAGGGTATTTATTACTAAGCAGCATTCTTACAAGGCAAACGGGCTTTTCTATTTGTAGCATTAGGTTCTTAATAACATAGTAGTTTTTAATGGAGCATTTGCGGTTGCAGAATATTCTAGGAATAGTTCTGTTATCCTCCCATATGAAATGCTTCTGTTTTCTCTTGCTTTTCATCATTTGGTCTGCTTAAGCGCAATGTGACAACTGTAAAACTTTATCTCTGTGAGGGCATGGTTCCTTCATCTATAAAGGAAGGGAGTTAGTGAAGGTTATCTCTTCAGTCTCTTCAGCTGTATATTTCTAGTTAATTTTGTTTACTTTGGAGATAATAGAAATTCAGGAGTTTTAGTTTTCTGATAGATTCTTCTAAATGTCAGCTATTTTTAAGTAAAAGGAAAGGATGGGAGACAAGGAGCTAAAGATAAAATATAATAAACACAACTGGTGAGCTCAGTATTTTTTATTTAAGTGATTACACAATCAATAAAACATTATTATAGAGCTGAGTTAGCTTTTGTTTTGCTTTGAGGTTATTTTTTTTATTTCTTATTTTGTTCAATTCGTATACTGGAACATATCCCTATTGTACAAGAGATTGAATAATGTCATTCTGATGATCCTGATGGGCAGCCACAGAAGGGAAAATACTTTAAATGGTTTTCATTTTTCAAACAGATTGTTTTCAAAAAGAATCTCATTTGTGTCATTATTTTTAAAGTTTGAACTGCCATTTTTTCTTATTCCAGAAATTCATTTTCTTTGTACTTCTGAGATAAAGTCTTTGATTATTTCTTACTAATGCATTCTGAAGAGTTATTTCTCAAAAATAAATAAAATTGTTTTGTATATTCTTATTCAGGACTTGAAATGGTGTAGGAGAGGGAGCGCCCCAAGTTTTCCTCAGAAAGGATACCAGAAACCAATCTGAAGCATCCTTTTTTCTTTCTGATCTTTTCTGTCTTCTCTGGTGAGGGATAGGAGAGAATGAATATATTTTGATAGTGGGGGTTGGATCCTGTATCAGGAATAAGAGGAAAGGAAAGGTAAAATATTACTATTCTTATTCCTTCTTTCCTTCTACTCTCCACTCAATCTCAAGCTCTATTTGCATAATCATATGCAACTAGAACATGTTTCTCCTTTTCATCTCATAATTTTCAGGAGTTTAGTTGAGGCAACATCAACAATTTGACAATAGATTTATGTCAGGTATGCTTTCCTTAACAGTAAAGTCCATGTATAATAAAATAGGATTGTTAATAATTATGCTATTTTAATTCTTCTCTAATGTTTTTTGTATTTTTCCTTTGGCTTTGCATTGAGTAGAGGCTCAGAGACAAAACAATATAGCAGGAAGAGCAATAATATGAGAATTAAGAGCTCTGGGTCCTAGCTCTTGTCATTAACTTATAGTGAAACTTTTGGCCACTCATGCCACTTTCTGGATCCAGTTTTCTTAACTATGAAGAGATGGGGTTGTACTTAGATGATATCTAATATCTGATGGCTCTTTGTTGACATTTGATAGCCCTAATTTGGTAATATACTTTATCATTCTCTAGGTTAAGCATATTAGCTATATCTTGGGCCATTTTATTCCCTTGTGGAGCTAAGCCAGCTCATAGAGTTAGGAGCCTCACACTTGTAACACCAAGGGAACTGCAATGGTGAACATGGAGATTAGAATCACATTAATGGCAGGGGAAATGGGAGCTCAAAGATTACAGCCAAGGATTTCTTTTTTTCTCCCCTTCTTTTTTTTTCTTTTTTGGAGGGCAATTGGGGTTAAGTGACTTGCCCAAGGTCACATGGCTAGTTTTTGTGTTAAGTGTCTGAGGCTGGATTTGAACTCAGGTCCTACTGACTCCAGGGCTGGTGCTCTATTGACTGTGCCACTTAGCCACCCTGAGCCAAGGATTTCTAAAAAACATGTAACCCATCACCATTTAAGGTCCCGATGAAGGATGTGTCTACATATACATGGAGATTATGGCATATAATTCAAAGAAACTGGCATCATCCTCCCCTTCAAAATCAATTCTGTCAAGACAAGGAACAACAGCATTGATTTGGAATTGGAGCACCTGGGTTCAAATCCTGGCTATGCTACATACTACCTATCTGACTTAATCATTTGATTGCTATGGGCCTCAGTTTCCTCAACTGTAAAATGAGGGGTTGGGAATAGGTGGTTTCTGAGGTGGTTTCCACCTCTAAATCTGCAATCCTAATTCAACAAAACAGCAAGTATGAGTATTAAATCATAGTTGATTTTCTTCAGAATACTTTGTTTTAATATAGGAATTCTCATGTCCTTTGAATATATATCTATTGAGGAATGATTCTTGTTTGTATGTATTTGATTTGTTCCATAATATATCTTGAATATCAGACTTTTATCAGAGAATCTGATTTCTTCCAGTTAACTAGATCCCTTATAATTTTAACCGTATTAGTTTTATTTATATATAAACTTTTTTTTTAATAAGCAATTGGGGTTAAGTAACTTGTTCAAGGTTACACGGCCAGTTATTTCTGGGTGTGGTGCTGAGTATCTGAGCCTGGATTGGATAACAGGTCATCCCGACTTTGGGGCTGGTGCTCTTACTCACTTTGCCACCTGGCCATCCCTTAAACTTTTCAATTTTATGCAATCAAAATTGTCCATTTTATCTTCTGCAATTCTATTACTTATATTGTCATGAACTTTCCCCTAGCCTATTCGATAGTATTTCCTTCCTTGCTAATTTGTGTAATTTCTTCCTTCTAATTAATTTGTGATGTTATCTTTTATACCTATCATGTCAATCAACAGACACTTATTAAGTACTTACTAGGTATTAGCTATCATGCTAAGAAAGGCAAAAGCATGGTTCCTGCCTCAAGGAGTTTACATTCTAATAGGGGAGATAATATGCCAAAGAAAAAATTGTACATACAAGATATATACCTACCCCCTTTTCCTCTAGGGTGTTCTTTTCCCTCTTCCTTTCCTTTCTTGTATCAAGATCATTAAAATATTACAAAGGATTCCCAAGTCCTCAGTCTTATTAAATTTCTTCTATGATCTCTGATGACATTAAAGTTTTGATGGGATCCTTACATCATCTTCCTCCTTGATTGGAATCTAAATATAACTATTGCTTTTTTACGTTTCTCTTGACTCCTATGTTTATATTTCAGAGTTTCTATTAAACTTTCAGTTTCATCAAGATTCTTGAAAGTTCCTAATTGAAGTCGCAACTCCCCACAGTAGAAGTTTTGCTGAGTAAGTTATTCCTGGTTGTACACTTTTTTTTTCCTTTTTGGATTATTTCTTTCCTTGCTCTCTACTTCTTTGCAGAGGTTGTTAAATGTTGTGTGATCCCCAATGTGATTCCTTGTTAATCTAATTCTTTTTTTTTCTTTCTAGTTGCTTCCAACATTTTTTTTTCGACCTGGAAGTTCTGGAGGCTCTTCTCATCTGGGGTTCAAATTCCAGATTCCTCCTCCTCTGGGACCAGAGTGACCACAGTAAGGTAACCCTCCTTGCCTCAGAAGCTAAACCCAATTCTATTCTCCACCCTCCCAGGAATTGGAATGGAATGACAATGTTGTGGCCTCTGGGACTAGGAGTCAGTCATGTAATGGTGAGACAAGTGAATTGTCTTGCTTCTTTTTACTCCAACATCTTGACTGGATGCCTGGTCTAGGCATTTGAGCTGATTCCAGGCAAGAACAGATATATATGCATTGCAAATGGGGCTCTACTTCTATTCCTTTTTGGACTTTTGGGATCTGAAATCCAAATACAATAGGAAGTTCTCTCATTTCTGATCCCTACATCATCCAGTCCAAGTGTGCAGTCTCTAAATGGAGTGAGATTCCCTCACTACCTCTGTTCTTTAGAGCATGCTTAGATAATATGTGTGTCTGTCTAAATCCATTTCTGAAACTCAGACTCAATGCTAATTCTAGCCATTTATTGAATCACCAAGTTTAGGCATACCTTAGGTTTGCTTTTATGGTCTTCCTTCCAAGGAATGGCTAGGCACAACCCTGTTTTATTTATAAGAAATGAGACAGATATAGCATAGGTGCTCCAGGAAAATTGCACTTTTGTTTATATACTCCCCCAATGCCAAATGTCATGCTTCTATTATACATAAAAGTTTTAGTAGTTGTATGTTTTCAGTGGGCTAATGAAATCTTCACTAAACATGATTTGACACTTTTTATTCAGTTCCAATAAAGTGGATATGCCATTGATGAAATGGGTTTTGTTTGAAAATAAGTTTCCTTTTGCCAAAACATTTAACTCTAATTCATTGTGTATTCTTATGGTAACCAAAATCTGTGTCACTGAGCTCCACAGATGCTGCTTTCTTATGAATTTTTCATTTGAAATAGATGAGAATATTTTCTATTTCCCTAGAAAAACATAGCAGCTGAAAATGAATTAAGTTAAAATCTAATTTTTCTTTCTTTCTCTCTGGCTTGAAATCCTCCTATGGCTTTGAGTAAAATAAACTCAAACTGCATTTTTAGCCAAAATAAGTATACGCCTACAGAATTAGATAATGATCACACTAGGCATATTATTTGGTTGGTTCTAGTTTCATTTAATTATATAAAGCTCAGATAATCACTAATGCAAATGTTTCCTAAGTCTACCAAAATCATTAGCTTTTCTTATTTATTTTAAAAAGAATTTTCATAAAAACTAAAATGTCACAATTGTGAACCAGTACTTTGTCCTCTTTCAAGTGGACAAAGCATTCCAAATTTTAACTTTCATAAAAGAAACAGAAGTACCATCTGCTCAGAACCACATGGCAACAAGGTGGAGAAATGAAGCTTGATGACGTTCCCCAACCCAGAAGTTCACAGTAGTTCTTGCCTTGTTGGCTGCCAGGAAAGAAATGAGAAATATTGCCCTGGAATCCCCTTTAAATGCAGATCATTGTTAATGCAAATATTTTCAGTATTTATTTACTGAAATCACCCACTTTTAAAAATTCTCTTTGTAAAATATTTTTTATAAATAGAAACTAAAATGTTAAAATCATATACCAACTTTGCATGAAAATTCAGTCAATTTCTTCACCTGTTAGCCCATAATAAGAATCTATAGTCATTGTCCATTTCTGCTGTTTTGCTCAAGATGTTTGCCTAATTTCTGGCTTTTAGAGTAGAGCTGTCCTGCTGGAGCACAGGGATCACTGATCCAGGCTTCTTGTGCTAGGATCCCAGGACCTGGTCACTGGCTTTGTGTGCTGGGGCCTCAAGATGCTGGCAGCTGGAGGCTGTATGGGTCTGGCAGTTTAGCTGGTGCTGAGTTGGGGTCAGCAACGCTGGAGATCTTGGGGTGGGGGTGGGGAATTTGATCTCTGGGGGACTCCTGCTCACCTAGGCCTTGCACTTGTATGTTTGACTGCTGGAAGATGTCTGCCAACCTAGAGCTGTGCATCCTGGAGTCCTGCTGAAGTACTGGGAGATTTGGCTTCTGGAGAATGCTGGTGCACGTTGTGGTTTTCTGAGCTGTTGTCTATTGGTTCCCCTGTCTATGCTGAGGCACTCAGGGGGCCTGGTGTTGACTTCCCCACCCTGGGGCTCAGGATCTCCCCCTGGTTTGCTGAGGTGGGCTTGCTCGATGCCTCCCATCCTATACTGCTCCCCTTCCCCCAGAGTGAGAGCTACCTTTCCTGTTAGTCCCCTAAATTTACTGGCTTAAAGACTGCTACACCCCATCTTTCCGCTGGCTCAGCTGTTCCAAGGTTTTTTCCTGGGGCAATATTTTCTGGGCTTTCAGAGGTCAATAAGAGAGGATGAGAGTGACTTACTTCTTACTCCTCCATCTTTACTCTCCAAAGCAACTCAGTTTCTTTATCTTTAAAATGAAGAGTATTAGAGTAGATTATGTCTAAGATTCCTTCCAGCTCTAATATTCTATGTATTGTAATATCAATAGGCAGCAAAATAATGCAGTAGCCACATGAACTCATGTACTGAAACGACTGGATTACCAGCATGGAGCAAATATTTTTCCTTGGTTATCCTCCATTCCTGGAAAACTTTCCTTCCTCACTTCCCTGTTATCCTTCAAGTTTTGTCTAAAATCCCAGCTTCTGCAAAAAACCTCTCCCAGTATCCTTTAATGCTAGTGAGATTGTCCCCAATTTACCCTGTATAATATATCATATGGACAGTGCTGTTGTATATTGTCTCTCCCATTTGGTTGATAACCCATTGAGGACAAAGAAATTTTTGCCTTTCCTTGTATCCTCAGCATTTAATATGGTGTCTGACACATATTAAGAGCTTAATAAATACTTCTTGACTGACTTAGTGAATTACTGATTGAGAATGAAACTCCTTGTTCATCAGTGATCAGGTGCTGTGTCAAATCATGAAGAACCCCCAAAGCCATCTTCAAACCTTCATTCTGTTAATAACTTGGCTATCATTATTATTATACATTATTACTCCTGAACTTCTAAGGAAAAGAGGTGGAGAAAATGTGTTTAATTAGCTAAATTCTGAATTGGGTAAATTCTGAAAACTCTTCAGAAGTTTTTTTTCCCTTTGCCTGCTTTGAGTTCCCAAATTTAATTCTCAAGAAGGATGTGAGAATAGCAGAGGAAGGTAAATACTTGGATTAGGAATCTCCTTTTAGCATGTTAAGTCAAAGTAAAAAATATACCAAAGTATCCTTCAATTCCCTTAACTGTTGTTAAGTGCTTTTTGCTTCCCGGGGAAGTCAGGTAATGTCCCTATGCCAAATATTTGATGTGGCAGCCAAAAACCTTTGGTAGCAAAACATATAGTAGTATTGACACTGAAATGATTGTAATTAGACTTCATAATTAAAACTCCATTAAGTACAAAGAGGGAGAATGTCTGCCGTTCATTGTACATGTTTTGTCTAACGTTGCAAAATAGAGAAAGAAGATTTTGTGATTCAACAAAGAGAAAAACTCCTTTAAGATGAGTGCTGTTCCAAGAATAGGTCACTTTATGAGGTGGTAGTAAGACCTCTATCATTAAAGGTATCCATGAAGAATCTGGGTAACAATTTCTCAGTGTTGTAAAGAGAATTTATCTCTTGTTCAAAGAATCAGACTAGATGACTTTTAAGACTCATGCCAGGTTTCCTAGTTAGTCAAAAGGCATTTTGTCCATTCTTTTAAATGAAAGAATGCACTAAAAATCACAAGGAAAATGTTTTATTTTTAACTTTCAAGATGATGTTTCATATTTCTGCCATAGAACAGTGCAGAAAACTTGTAGTCCCTGAATTAGGAGAAGTTGGGAGACACTTTAAAAGTGTTATTGCAACTACTTTTTCATGAAAGCAGTTTTGGCAAGTTGTATGTCTTGGAACTTTCAAAGATCTATGGTTTCACAAGTGTTGGGTATTCCTTCTATGGCACAGTGCAAAGAACACTGGCTTCAGAGTCAGAGAACTTGGATTCACTCTGAGCCTCACTACCTGTCTGATCCTGGGCAAGACATTTCATTTCCATGAGCCTCAATTTCCTCATCTGTAAGATGAGGAGGTTGAATTAATTGGAGCCTTTGAGATTCCTGGTAGGTCTAAATCTATGATCCTATGACCTGCTGACCCATAGCATGACCCATCTATGCTTTAAAGTAGTAATTTCCTCAGTTACTGTGACCAAAATATTTGGGAATTAGCCTCACTGAATTTAGCTAGGTTGGTCTTTAGAAGACATACACACAGGCTATTGCTGGGCTTTCCATCTTGGTAGTACATGCCAAAGCTTGTGATCTTCTGGCATAGCCTCTAAGAACCCAGGGTCACCTCTCTGCCTTTGGAGTCAGACCTGAATGGAGAATTGGAAGGTTATGGCATCTTAAATTAACTGGATCAGTCTATAAAGACTATGGTACTGCTTTAAAGGAGTTTGATGTGGAAAAGGCTTCCAGAAGCTACTGAAAATGTTTCCTGGCGTTAGGGTGTGAATAGCTATTAGGCATATTTTTGATGATGCACTGCTTTGAACTTGTTTCATTCATTGATTTTGCTGTTACTCCTTTAGGAGATTTTTTGCAGTTACATTTTCCCTGATGCCAACTCTAAGTGCAGTTCATGGTGTTGATTTAACCTCCATATCCTAATTCAGTATCTCAGATCCATTTAAACCATAAACCATTAGAGCTAGAAGGAATCTCCAAGGTTATTTGTTTCAACTCTTTCATTTCACAGATAAGAAAACTTCAAAATCATCTTGTTTTGATAGTTCTGCAAGACTGTTGAGCTAGGCGACAGGACAAGGCAACTTTTCTTTCCTCAACTTAAAAAAAAGTACAAGAAAAGACATCTCTCTGTCTCTCTGTTCTGTGTGCAGATAGTAGGTAGATATGAATATATAGATAGGTGGGTACATTCTTTCTGTATATAGAGAATAAATATATATTCATCTATCCATCCATTCTCTAAATAGAGAGAATATATACTATCCATTCATCATCTATCTCCCTGCTTATATAGCTTTATATCTGAATCTACCTATTAGAATATCTATATATTGGAATATCAGTCATACATAGTAGATGGATAGAATATGCATCTACCTATCTATATTTCTCTGCCTATTTAGCCCTATATCCATATCTACCTACTACATGCTAGATTATCAATGAAAGACTAAAGAAGGCTAAATAAGGTTCAGCAAAATGACCATATTTCACTGACAGCAGAGGGCAGCTGTCTATTATGGAGTCCACCAGCTCACTCAGAATCAGATTGGAGTACTTTACATAGAAATTCACAAGCATTTACTAAGCACCTACTATGTGTCAGGCATTGTGCCAGGTGAAGGGGATATGAATACAAAGAATCAAACAATCTCTATTCTTAAGGAACTAGAGTTCCAGTTCTTAGAGATGAAAGAAACCTCAGTAGATCTGAGATAGCCTCATCTTTCTTCCGTATAAGAAGTATTGATATCTTCATTTTACAAATGATGGAGAAAGAGGTTAAATTACTAGGGGTCGGGGTGGGTGGAAAGGGAGACTGTGTAGAGCTCAAGTCAATTATTTAGAAATAATTCCTCCTACCTCTTGGTTGTTTGCTTGTGTCTTTGTTTTTGGTATATATATGTATGTGTGTGTATGCATATATATGTATATGTATGTACATATATATTTATATATCACCTGCTAACTCCATTAAATAAATGATTTATTTCTCTAAATTCCTTTTAATTTTTGCCTTTTTGGAGGGGGGAGGGGCAGGGCAATTGGGGTTAAGTGACTTGCCCAAGGTCACATGACTAGTAAGCGTTAAGTTTCTAAGGCTGGATTTGAACTCAGGTCCTCCTGACTCCAGGGATGGTGCTCTATTCACTGTGCCACCTAGCTGCCCCTTAAATTTCATTTTCTGTTTGATATCTTGAAGTATGAGGGACAGAAAAGTTATATAAAAAGGAGCAACCATGCATGAAAAATGTATAATTTAACCCATGTTAATTACTACCCACAACTGATGGAATTGTAAGTTACCAATCATTTTGCCTGTCTATCTTAATGCCTGAAATAGCTGACTTTACATTCACTGTAGAAGATGCCACATCAGAATTTACACTTTTCAGTTCTACTGCTCAATTGTCAAATATTGAGACTGGGGAAAGAAGAAAGAGAACAAATTTGCTAGTTGATATAGTCATGCATGTGTTCATGACCCAAGTCAGGTAAGACATAGGTCAGACACTAATGTCAGGAGTCAACAACACAAGACAAAGACATCAGATGCCAGAGGTTACAGGTGGCAAGACAAGTGAGAAGTCAGGCAGTAGCATCTCCTCTTTAGGAGTTGTAGAAGTAGGGAAGCAGGAAGCAGGTGAATGTTTCTCATGTGGAAGGTAAGCGTACAACCTGTGGTCTGGTCAAGAGTCAGAAGATCATAGATCATATCACTAGAGGGAAGCCCAGAGCAAAAGATTTATGGAGTGAGGGAGCTTGGTACACCCTGCCTAGAACAAGGCTCCCTAGCATACAGGTGCCACATTAATCAAATTTAACAATAATGATGATGATGAAATATATCCTTTTTCTTGGAGAAGTAGTATGACTCAGCTTCCTTATGAGTTTTTCTCTCTTGCAGTTAGTATAAAGAGGGTTGTCTTTCTTGGTTCTTGAGAGATGGGAGTTTCAAAGATAATTAACAGATAGGAAATAGGAATGATAATAATAGCCCACCTTTTTATAGTACTTTACAGCTTACAAAGCACTTTCCTCACAATGACCCTGAGTAGTGGCAGCCTAAACATCATTATTCCCATTTTATAGACAAGAGAACTGAAATTCATGGATCTGAAATGACTTGTCACTTATGCTAAGTTACTTGACACTTACTAGCCAAGCAAGCATTTGAGCTAGGCCTTGAAAACAGGTTTTCAGAATCCAAGAATAATAGTTACTCAAATCAATTTGACAGCACGACTTGGGAGAGACTTCAATGAGTAACCTCAGATAAGGGGAAAAGCAATAAAGAGGTTGAATTACTCATATCATCACCACGACAGTAATTAATTCTTTATTAGCCCAACATCATGGAAGATGCTTTAGTCAGGATGTCAGTTCGATAGCTTCTGATTTTCCTTCCTCAAAATTCACATCTAATCTCTCCCCAAGGAAATTGTAGCAACCTTGCTGATTGTCAGTAATGCACACGAGGCTGGGTCTGGAAATGTCCTTCCAGTCTTGACAAGAAGGAATCCGAATTTGCCTGACATCTTCACTCCCAGGCGTGAAACCAAACAATTCCTTGATGCGTTGCGTGATAAGGATTCTGGAGTGCTGTTCTGCAGCCTCTTCAAACAGTTGCCTCTCATTTCGAATGTGAGTGGACCAATAATAATGCTGCAGGGAGGTAAGTGGGGAACAGCATCTTGCCAGGCAGGAGGAAAGGAAGGCCACTAAAGCTGCCACTGCAATTAAAATCCAGCCCAACATCTACAAAGCATTATTTAAAAGAAAATAAGGAAGTTAATTAAATGTTGATCAGGATGGAATGAAGTTGATCAAATATCTCAAATTTGAAAATCCTACAAGGTTGGTAATAGCAAGGACTTGGTTTCAAAAATGGAGGCAAAAATCAATAATGTTTCATGGATGTTGGTGTTATTATGTTATATGAGGCTTTGATCTAATGAGAAGCTAAAGGCTCATTTCACTTTGGTCTTCAGTTAATGAAGTCTGACCATAGGGAATCTGGAGTAGCTATTAGCTATTAGCCATAAAATGAGAGATGTTGTAAACATCAATTACCATAACTTAGAATACTATGTGGTAGTTTCTCAGCTTTTTGCTCTGAGGTTTTTGGTATCAGTATGATACTATGCACCCTATAGATACTCAATCAGTTTTTTGATTGTGGTGGTGGATAATAAGGGAAAATCCTGACACATAATATGCTCCAACTGATAATATGTTGCATCTCTGATAATATATTGACCAATTGGAACTAGGGCACCAACTGTTAGTGATAATATATTTTTATTTATGTACTTATTCATTTTTGACCACCACAAGAAACATTTTTGAATAAAAATGTTATGTCCCTAAATGACTTTTGTTGATAGTAGTAACCTTGTCGTGGTTCTGAAGTATGTAAAATACTGAATCTTCTTTGCAAACAAATTAATTCATTAGGATGTTTTATGACATGTATAAAACATACTTCAAAAGGACCATGAAATGGTTTTTATGTGGAGGCAGTCTATGATGTTTTCATTAACATGTATGAGGATAAGGGGAAAATGAGGTTATTTTCTTATTATCTTAGTTTTGCAGGCATTTAAAAAGTGATTGTTATTATTATTATTGTATGAAGCAAGGAGACAAATTGCTCAAATGTAAGGAAGGTCTACTTATTACTCAGAGAGTGATGGTTCAGTGGGTGGAAATTGGCAAGCCTCTTAATAACTGCTTATAGATCTGTATATAGCTGGCTTGGTAGGGCATTTCAATAACACTATAGGAGGGGGAAATAATTCATCATAAACATTCCAAGGGACCTAAGAAAGAGCAGCACAGGTGTAAAAGTCATGTCAGATATTTCCGAATGAGACTGAAGGCAAAATGGGGACCCTTCTCCCCAACCCTGCTGGCAAACTTAGGAGACAACCGAAAAGAGTCCAAGTTGGGGGGGAAAACCTTCCCCATATGGAATTACAAATGTTGAAGAGATGCCCACATAGACACCCTCAATGGCTTTCTCCATGCTACTTCTGAGATATCTTTTACAATGAAGTATTGATTATGTTTAGTTTCTAAATGGATTCAAGTTAATTATCATTTTGGTAATTTTGATAATTTTCATGATCATGAAAAGTTCCAATACTAGTATATCTTACTCTTCTTTGACCTCTGTGACTTTAATTCACATTTATATTTAATTTTCAAGTTTTTAATTATTATTTTTTCTAATCTTCCCCAACACACAGACCAATGTATATACATTGAATGTAATGATTATTTATCTTAAATTCTAAACATTAGTTTCATTTTGAGGCCCACCTAAAGGAAATCTTGCCCAATTTTAGTAGGTAACATCCTATTTTCCCTATGATTAGAGTCTTATAGAAGGTTGACATTGTTTCACTGGATTTTTCTCTTCAAAATATCTCCTTGTAATTCTAATTTTGGTCAGGACCAGTCTAGAGAAATATAAGAGAAAAGCTTCTCTTAATAATTACCATCTCATCTGAAACTGGGATTTTTTTTTTAAACTTCAATAATTTTCAAAGATATCCAGACCTCTTTTTATGGAAGGGGGAGAAGGAGAGAAGAAGGAGCATGGAGGAAGTAGGGAGGAACCAATTATCTTGAATAACCTCTTTAAATTATTTCGAATGAATTGCCAAACTATAATATACCTCTTTAATATCCACCATCACTGTCCTAATTCTTATGTTTAAGAATTATAGGACCATCTTAGGATCACTAACTCACAGGAACATAGATTTACCTGGGCCAAATCCCCTCACTTTGTAGATGTGGAGATACTGAGGTACAGAGACCTTAAGTGACTTGTCCAGGATAACACAGTTCATAATTTCTGAGGTGGGATTTAATCCCAGGTCTCAGGAATCCAAGTCAAGCATCCTATCTATTATGCTACATTGTCTCTACCTCCACAGGAGAAACTCTGATAACCTTTACTGAAAACTTTAAAATTAAAGTAAAGCTTTTTTTCCCCCTTACGATAAGAGTATAATTACTTTAGATGAGGCTAGATTGTGTTCTGCATTAAAAACAATATGAAAAAGAGAAAAGAGAAATCTTCCTGGTTTCCAATGAGATGGTTGGTTTGACAATAGGAACAGAGACAAAACTCACCTGCGACTGATACCTGAGTTGAAGAGCCACTTCATTTCTCACCATAAGCATGTCAGGAGGAATCTGTTCGAAGCACGGAAATTCAGCCAACATCTCTTGGAGTTCAGGGCCACTGAAATTGTTAAACACATTATATTGTTCCACTGAGGCATATTCACTTGCTGCACACTCATAGTGGGTCCCTGTCAGCAGAGCCACTGCCAGCCATGTCAGCGGAGCCACCAGAGCTCTCCCGGTGATGCTAAAGAAGGTGAGGCAGGCAAGCTTGCGCTGCAGGGAGTTCACAGAGCGCAGATGAGGAGAAGAGCTGCAACAGCTTTCCTTGGTTATCATCCATGTTTGACTGCTCAGAGCATAGCCAGCAATCAGGAGGACCAGAGCTGGAATAATGAGAAAAGCTGAGCCATAATAGAGGTTGTTTCCAGGCTGGCAAGGACAGCTAAATGTGAAAGAAGAGAAAAGTTGTTGTCCACATATCGTTAGAGCTGCAATCAAGGTATTGATAAAAGTTCCACTGTTTTGTAGAGAACACAGAATGTTGCTGATGCTTGTCTCCATCTTAGGATGCTTCTTACAGCTGTGACCTTTTGGTCCTTACTGTTTGCTACACTCCAACATCTGTAAGCATTTTTATAGGACCCTACTTGTTTAACTGGTTGTGTTGCTACTCAGCATCTTTTCCTCTTTAAAGGATTGTAGCATCTTCTCTTATGTACTCAATGAATACTAAGCTAGTAAAACAGCTTAATTAAGAGGAGAAGGAAAAATAGGAAGAGCTTAGTACAGTGAGGGGCCAGGAAGGGGCTTCAGGGTATCTTTCCACTGAAAATAGATGTTATAGTTCCAGGGAAATATTTTAAAATTAAGTTCTACAAACATTTTTTAGGCTCCTAGTATGTATAAAGACACTAGACACTATGGGAGATACAAATATGAATGGCATCATTCAAAGTTGCCATCAGTCCAACATTTTCCTTTGATCATAAAGATGAACTCAATGATGGGAAGCTTCAGGAAAGGTATCAGAAGAAAAAGGAGAGTGCTGTTTGTGTGGTCCTGGAATACCACACACAGTTCGGGGTTTTCATCATTCAAAAAACCCCATAAAAGTGAAGCCTGGAGAGAAGGTAAGTGGAATTAATCAAGGTGATAGAGAGGTTACTATATGAATAAAAGCTAAAAGTTTCAAGTTTCTTCAGAAGATAGAATCAAGCTCCTTAAGATCATAAAATATAGGAGTGGAGATATTCATCAGACTCAAATATTTACTAGACCTGTAGGCTGCCTCTTAAAGCTTATCATTAGGTACTGACCTCATGATTTCATTCATATAGGAAGTTCCCTGATATGGAAGCTGCCTTTACCAATGGAGGTTGGTACCTTCTTTGCAACTTATAACCATTTTTTGCATCATGGCTCCCTTTTGCAGGCAGTGTGGTGAAGTCCACATACTCCTTTTCAAAATAACTTTAGATACTCCCCCAACCCCCCAGATCTAAGAGAGTTGCCCAAAGCACTGGGGGATATAATGACTTACCCAGGGTCCCATAGCTAGTATATATAAAAAACAGTACTTGAACCCTCATCTTCATGGTTCCAAGGCTAGCTAGCTATCTTCTACACCACACTGCATCCTTAAAGTTTATAGCAGGTAAATTTAGGGGGAAAAACACCATAAAACAAAAATAAAGTAATTCCCCTTCCCCCAGCCTTGACATCAAGTAGGTTGGAATTGTTCAGTTGACTAAAGAGCTAATTAATGGGACTCATTGACTGTCTGTGTCTCTAATGTAATAGAAAGAGCCCAAGATTTGGAATTGGAAGTCCTGGTATAAATCTTGTTTCTACTACTTGCTGTGTGATCTTAGACAAGTTACTTAGCCTCTCAGTTCTCTCATCTACAAAATGAGAAAGATGATCCCTGTCCTACTTACCTAATAAAGTTCTAATCTAATGAAAAATAAAATTCAAGTAAAGTGCTTCATAGACCAAAAAATGTCACATGATTATCATGTTTTTATTATTGTCATGCTCCAAATAAGGCTGAAAATAGAAAGAAAATTAGAATATTTAGCTAAATTTGTTGATTTGCTTATTTAGCTAAACTCATTTTTTTTACTCATGGGCTTTATTTAGGAAAACTAGGATATTTTGACACTTATCACTTGCCTTCTGAATCTGAGGACCAGGGTATATATATAGTAGTCAAAGACAGAACATAGGGCTGAATTGCTTTTTAAAATGTCCTTAAGTTCTTATGTAGTCTCATTTCCAAAGAAATACTAAAATGATAGTGAAGAAATCATTTTTTGGGTAAATTTATGGTTTTTTATATTCTCCTGGTGTAGGAAGGAATAGGCAAACTTTTATTTTTTATTTTTTTTAAAGCAATCCAGGTTAAGTAACTTGCTCAAGGTTACACGGCCAGTTATTTCTGGGTGTGGTGCTGAGTATCTGAGCCCAGCTTTGATCCAGGTCATCCCGACACTGGAGCTGGTGCTCTTACTCGCTGAGCCACCTGGCTGCCCCTAAGCAATTGGGGTTAGGTAACTTGCTCAAGGTTACACGGCCAGGTGATTCTGGGTGGGTGCTAAGTGTCTGAGTCCGGGATTCGATCTCCAGGTCATCCCAACACTGGAGCCGGTGCTCTTACTCGCTGTGCTACCTGGCCGCCCCAATATGCAAACTTTTAAAAACAGGATGTCAAATTACTTATATCAGACATTCTGAGGATTGCATGGGAGCTGAAGTACATTATTCAAAAATATCCCTTCAAAAATATCACTCCTTATTTATGCTACCTACTAGAAACTTGTTTTGGTTTGTTAAAAATGGAAATATCCCCTAGAAGAGGAAGCTTATGGTGAAGTTCTTAACTTGACATCTGTGAACTTTTTAATATATGTTTGTAGTGGGGAGTTGACATAAACCTAGAGCAATTAATATGGCTCATCTACATGGAAGACACTAAGGTTTGACTTTGGGAGGTCTGGAGGACTTGTAGACTGGAGAAGCACAGCATGGATGAACATCCAATGTTGACTTTTTCCATTGGCTATTTAGCTGGGAAGGTCTGCCCTTTTCAAATGATCTGACTCTGCAATTTGGGGAATTCTCTATTTTGTATGAGGGTGAAAGATCTCCTTCATCACATCCTGTCACCCAAAGGCCAGCCTAAGATCATAGAGATTCATCACCAGAAGATTGCCATCAGGGCATAATTTTTTTTTCTCTTTGAGTAACTTATAAAACATCTGCTGAGGTATGAAAGGTTGAGATCCATTAGTGGAAGCATAAAGTCACAGATCTTTTAAAAAGGGGGAAGGAAGGAACAGAGGAAAGGTAGTTTGGAGCACTGACCTGCTTTTAGAGAGGATAGAGCTGGGTAAGGCAACATGGTGTAAGGAGAGTTGAGGTGGAGCTTTCATTTGTCAAAGGGCAGTAGAAAAAAGGTACCAGGATTTGGGAATAAGGAGTTCAAGAAAGAGACTGTTCAGTATCTAAAGTAGGTCTCATTTATTATGGCAGCTAGGTGAAGTACTGAATAGAGTGCTGGACTTAGAATTAGGGATCAGCTTTTGAATCCTGCTTCAGACACTTACTAGCAATGTAATCCTGGGCAAGTCACTTAAACCCTGTTTCCTTGTTTTAAAATGTGAATGATAGCACATAACTCACAGGGTTGTAGTAAGGCTCAAAAGATATAATATATGTAAGCACTTTCAAACCTCAAAGTGCTATATAAAGGCTAGCTTTTTTTACCCAGAATTGACTTGGGTCCTAGTGACAGAAACTACCATATTTTGCCATTTGAGATGATTTTCCATATTGCCTTTAGCGTGCTTCTATAGACCCGAGTCACCTTCTGGTAGTAAATTGGGCACGTCGGCAAAAAAACAAAAATGGAAACATGAGTTATGGGATGATGAGAAGTAGTGTAACTAACAAAATGGCATTCTTCAGTCTTTTTTCACTCCATACACTTAATTATGTCTGCGTAAATCTCCCAGGTGCTCATACCTACTTTTAGTGCCTCTTGCCCCCAAACCATCATGTATTTATTATGTATGTACTTGTATATGTATATAGTCTCTGAAAGGGACTGGAACTGTGATTGTTCTAGTATAAGAAACTCCTTGGTAAGGCAACTCCCTCAACCCAAGTAGGCTGGTACCTTCTCTGCAATGTATAGTCTTTTTTTTTTCTTTTTGGAGGGCAATTGGGGTTAAGTGACTTGCCCAATGTCACATGGCTAGTAAGTGTGTCAAGTATCTGAGGCCAAATTTGAACTCAGGTCCTCCTGACTCCAGGACCAGTGCTCTATTCAGTGTGCCACCTAGCCATCCTGCAATGTATAGTCTTAAAGAACCACTCAGAACACCAGGAGGTTAGAGGACTTGCTCAGAATCACACAGCCAGTAAGTATTATATAGGTCAAATCTGAACCCAGGTGATTCTGGCTCTGAGACTATCATATTGCAATGCCTTTTTACTTGCACATCTTCCTTTATAGAGCATAAAGTCCTTGAGGGCTGGAATCTTTCGTTTTTTTCTTTGTATTTTCACCATCTAGTACATCTGTCTGGCACATGTTAGATACTGAATTCGTGCTTGTTGATTGATTGGACAGAATAGTCTAAGAATCTTCCCAACATATGAGGCTGAATCTTATTTAAGGAAAAGTTCTTGAGTACTATTTAAACATGGACCATTCTCAACTCAGTAAGGTAGTTCAGTAGATAGAATGCTGGGCCTGGAGTCAGCAAGAGTTGAGTTCAATTTTTGGCCTCAGACGCTTACTAGCTGTAGGCAAGTTAATCTCTATCTGTCTCTGTTTCCTCACATGTAAAATGGGAATCATAATAGCATTTACCTCACAGGATTGTTTTGTGGCTCAAATAAGATATCTGTTCTAGGCTCTAGGGATATAAATATGCACAAACAATTTTTGCCCTCCAGGAGCTTAATATGAAGTATTGTCTTAAAGAACACACTTCAATGACTGTTAGAGATATTGTCTATTGGTTTAGAGAAGTTATATCAACAACTTCTGAATAAAGAAAAGTTCAGTAAAAAATTAAAAGCAACACCAAAAGCTGACAAACTATCGGAGGAAACATTATTATGAAGGAAAAAATGTTTGTCACATACAAGACAATACAAAGACAAGAATGCTGAAGTTTGGAAAAGGATAATTTTTACTGATAGGGCAGTGAGGTGGTACAGTGGATAGAGTATTGGGTCTGGAATCAGGAAGAACTGAGTTTACATCCAGACTCAGACACTATTAGCTGTATGACCCTGGACAAGTCATTTAACCATGTTTTCCTCAGTTTCCTCATCTGTAAAATGAGCTGGAAAATGAAATGGCAAACTACTCCTGTATCTTGCCAAGGAAACACCAAAAAGGGGTCACTATGAATCAGACATGACTATTACTAAACAACAATTTTTACAGGTAAAATTCACCTTTCCATTCAAAGTTATGCTAAAACAATGGTCAGAGTCTACAAGGCATAGACTTTTCATCAGCTGGTAAAAATAGCTCTTCCAAAAAAAAATGTTTTGGAGATTAAAAAAAAAAAATTTCAATGGACCAGGAGGTCTTGTCCCCAATGACAAAACGATAAACTCTGATAGATATATTGGGAACTGAGAAGTAAAATTGTCCTGGAATTATGAAAATTTCTGAATAGAGATGAAATACTGAAATACAACTTCACTATCCTGCCCATCATGATAGATTAACAAATTATCTGAGACTTGGACATAAACATGCTTCAAGGGTCTCGGAATTCATCTAATTAAATATTAATTGAAAATCTGTGAGACATAATCAAGGCCTGCAGAGAAAAAGACTATTCATCAAAAGTACACTTAATATCCAATGTGCCAAGTTTGTTTACACAATGAAGAATTAAAGAATATATCCCCAAATATTATTAGCTCAATGATAAATCATTTAAAAATAATCAACTGCTGCAAAAGGTCATGTTGGAGATTAAAAGTTGTTTAAAGATGTAAAAAGGTATAACGTTCATCACATAAGTTAATAAATTTAATTATTTTACTTTTTCCCAGTTAATCCATACAATAACATGCATTCTGACTTACATTTCAGCTTCACTTTCTCTCCTGCTTTCAAGCTCCTGGAAATATTGCCAACATGCCTGGTTTCCTTAGCAAGGAAGGTAAGGGGTGGTGGAATCAGAGGGAGGTATAATAAGTCACTAAAGCAATAGGGTTGAGTTCCTTCCAAATGTATGTGTATGATAAGTAAATAACTTCTCCATAGTTCCCTAACCTTCCTACTTTTACACAAGCACAAAATCAATGGGTTCTGGGCTACCTAAGAAACAGCACTTATTGAAAGACTTGCAATCTTGGGTGAACAAAGAAATCTCTGCCCACCTACCATGGAGCATTCTGCACTCTGTCTGTCATGCACAGCAATTGCCTGGCCAAAGTTAACCTCTGTGTTTTTGTTTCTTATAGTCATAGATATATTTCTAAAATTTATATGAAAGGGACAAGGGATGGCAGAGGAGGTCCACGTAACTATTAAGTGAAAATGGCTTCAGGGTTAGACCCTGAAGCTGTCCAGCTAAATTTAATGTCATCATCCTTATAATACAGCAATAATTCTCTTCCCAGTTTCCCGATTGTTTTTGTTACTGTCAAGGACCTCCTACAGAATGCAGAACTGAGTGTAGGCTATGATGTCACCTCACCTTGGTTCCTCTTTTTGTTTTCCATTTGCCTCCCAAGAACTATTGCTGCCTTACTTTATCCCTGGAAAGGCCCCTAACACCCACACAAATTTATTTCCCTGGGTCAGCAAATCTGAGACTATAGAAAATGATGCTTATACATTAATTACTCTAAAATTCCATATGTTGCTATCTTTTGGCTTTTAAGTCTCATCTATAATAAAGTCTCTGGTAATGGGACTTTGAAGTGGTCACTAATTTCTTACTTTAGAGTTAGATATTTGCCAAATTGAATAGGGCTAATGGACCTAGGCAATGAAGAGTCTGGAGTTACTTTCAAACTGAACTTTAGGTTTCTATTTCTGGAAAAGCTTTGATCAAATGCACCTTAGAGTTGTTGAGATAACAGGGTTTGTTGTCTGAACTTTAAATGTCTGTAATGCTGCATAAATAGCCTTTGATATCTGAGTATCTTGGGGAATATTAGAAAAGAAGCAAGAACTTTTCTTTCTCCATCAGTATCATTATAGATTATTAAATTCCAGAACATCCCTTTGCCCATCGGTCTGATAATCCAATGTCACTGAAGATCCACTACTCATTACAACATCAGGGACTTTCTTGATTTTTTCTCTTCTCTGAGTTATCACAGCCATCATCCAGAGAAACAACTCCAGTGGAGAAGGTTATAGCCATCTTATCCAAGTATCATCCAATTGCCACACACAAAACAGGAAGCCAACTTAGTTGAAGCAGCAATGTATGTTGAGTGAGAGAAAGGAGGCAGTATGTGCCATGCAAATTAAACCACCACCACCTTGACCATTCTTTCTCCTCAAACCCTGATGGAAGCAGCCTAGGATTCTGAACACAAAAGTCTTAGAAATAGCAGTATTTCCCAAACCATCAAGTTTGTTTTCAACCCAACCCCTACAGGGAAGAAATTATTGTGTAGAGGAGGTCCACCTTTCTCATCACCACTATTGATGACTGCTGACCAAATACCACCAAGAAGAAGACAAGCAAAAGAGCTCTAGGAGTGGCAGTGCTCCCTAGACCACAAAACCTGTTACTAGCCCAACCATCACAGCCATCATGTAGGGGAGAAAATGCTATGGAGAAGGTTCTAGGCATCTCCACCAACTGTCAGAAACCTGCCACTCAGAGGGTGGGTAAACCAGTAGCAACAAGGTGCCAGGAGAGGGAGAGAGAAAGGGAAAGGGAGAAGAAGAGGGGGTGAGAGAGAGAGACAGAGAGACAGAGACAGAGAGAGAGAGAGAGAGAGAGAGAGAGAGAGAGAGAGAGAGAGAGAAAGGGAGAGAGAGAGGCAGCATGTGGCATATCAGTGATGCCACTACCACCATCTCTCCTCAGACACTGATCGAGAGAGCTCAGGTTCTGAGCCTTAAGAGTAGCTATACTTCCAGCCTAAAGCCCTCAGGCACCATTTTGGGAAGCAACCCCTATAGAAATATATAGTCTAGCTACTACTCCTGTAGGACCTATGGCCATAGCTGCTAAAGACCCTGAAAAGAAAGTTCTTGATACCACAGCCCTTGGTACTATCAAATCTCTCTTCCTCTAAAACTGATAATAATTTTATCAGTGAAAATGACTTTAAAGAAAAGATATCACTTTTTGCTCTGCCTCTGTATCCTAAGGACAATGGGGCTTTTCCATTGACTTGTAGCTGAAATCTTCCATATGTCTTGTCTCCTCCTTTCTGTTGGAGAGCAGGAACCTATTACTATTCTCATTATATTCCACTGCTTAGAAAATGGTTAGTAGATACTAATTTTCAATAAAAGAATTCACTCATTCCTTCATAACATCATACTGTGAAAGGAAGCCAGCTCATCTAAAAACATCTTTTTTTTTTTTGCCTTTTGGAGGGCAATTGGGGTTAAATAACTTGCCCAAGGTTACGCAGCTAGTTTTTTTGTGTGGGTGTTGTGTCTGAGGCCGGAACTGAACTTGGGTCCTCCTGATCCTGGGGGCCAGTGCTTTTACTCACTGCACTACCTAGCCACCCCAATATATCTTTTTGAAAACACATTGGGACAGCTAGATGGCACAGCAGATAGAGCACTTGTCCTAGAGTCAGGACTACCTGAGTTCAGATTCAGCCTTAGATTCTTAATGTGACCCTTAGGCAAGTCACTCAATCTGGATTGCTTCCTAAAAAAAGTGAAAGCACATTTTATTTGTGGGCAGGGTAATTCTTTGTTTCTCATCCAACACCTTTCACAAACATATGAGTGTTATTAGTCAGACTTGTAAGGGCAGTCCTCTTTCTCTATCTACCCTTTGGACATTATTGGTAGTTTGGTTAGCAGTGGTGACCAATTCCTTCTTCCCTTCACCTGGGGCTAAGCTCTGATGAAGGAGAGTATCAGGAACTTGAAAGGAAAAGGTGTTTTACCTTCCCCAACCAGTCAATTTGTTCCCCATAACTGAAGGGAGATAATAGCTTGCTATATTTATTCAGTTTTTAAGTAAGCATTTCTCAGTCAAATTTCCTCAGGGAGGAAGAGCAGAACCCTCCAAGTAATTAAAATCCTTCAAAAGTTTAAGACAGAAAAGTGACCAGAATATAATAAACATAACCACTAAATCTAAAGGGCCATTATTAAACACTAAATAGCCCTCCCTCTTCATCCCCTAATTTGAAATCTTTTAAATATTTTATTTTATATTCTGTAATTATAAATTTTTAAAAATATCTTATGCTACAAAAACTACATTTTTTTTTTCAGTTTTAAAACCAGGACTTGGAACCTGTAAATTGATGATAGCGTCTATCTAATTTATAGAACAGTCAATGCAAGGAGTTTATAATGCCAACATTGAGATTTCTCTTGGATTGTGAAAGTTTATTTGTGACTTAAAAAAAAAATCTTGGCATGAGAACAGAATACCACTCACATATTCCCTAAGGCAAAAGAATTCTCAGTATCTCTGAGCTGAGCTGTGCGGCTGGCTCTAACTTCACACAGAGATATTCAGCTATTATGTCTGTAGATCCATCCTTGTGGGTGGGGCAGTTATTTGATCTGTATCAAGCTATTAGGGCTAGAACTCAATTGTGTCCACAAAACTTCACCTCCACAATTGAACACAGAGTAACAAGAGTGTGGGGAGTTTGGACGTAGTCTTTTTTGAATGCTGAGATACGTTAGAGTGAAGGAAGACCGAAAGGCCTCCAACCTTGTAGGCAAAAGAAAAGAAACTGATCATCCCATTCTTCACTGGTCAAGTACCATGTCTCGCCCAGGAAACAGAAGACCAGAATACCATAAAATAGTAAGATTTTTTTTTCTAAAAATATCAATATATTTTTCCAAGAATAGGGTTTCTTTACCTCGACCTCAATTTGCAGGGATGATTAAAACAGCAACAACAAAAAGTTGTTCCAAAGAGTAGTAGTAATTGAAATTGCTTATCTATCAACAGATAGCTTAGTGAAATCTATATGTATGACACCTCTGGGGATATTTATAATTATGGTCAAACATTAAAAGTACTCCAAGGAAGTGATAGATCTCATAAAACATTTTGGGGATGTATTTTTCTGTCTAATTAGAACCATCCTAAGAAGGACTGTGAAATAATCACTAAGGCAAGTTTATTTTACTTGTAACTCTATAATTATAATAGGATTAATGAGTTGTTTGATAATGTTGTATGAATTAGTTTTGGCATAAGAAAGGTAGGCATTGAAGTCCATGAATTAAGAACATTTCTGAATATACTTAAATTTAGTGATCATTTCTATGATTCAGCTTGTGGTGATATTCTCAGAAAATTGCTCTAAATTCAGAGTAATTTAAAAGAAAATCTTGAGCTTTTAAAAAAATCTTTGGGCTGAGGTTCTGGTAGTGGTGATGGAAGTATTACTATATAATTCTTAATCTGGTATTGCAATTTTAGGGATAGAAAAGTTAGAGATTTCAAAACTCATTTTAGATTATTAATCCCCAAACACACTGCCAGCAAATGCTGGTCAGTGAATAAGATGACAGCAACTGAACTAATTTTAACAGGTGGCACTTAGGATTGCTGTTGCAGACTTCTAAGATGACTGTTGAAAATACTTGCAGAGCCTCTTATGACACTAAATGATGCTCATATCTATTTTATGCAGCATTCAAAAGATTTAAAAAAAAATAAAACAATGATACTTTTGGTTGTGAATGTCATTAAGTTGCTTGACGATATCTCTTAATTGAATGTGACTTAAAATAACTTTTTTCTAAGAAGCCCAAAGCATCAGAGAACCATCAATAATGATGATAATATATTGTCTTCCCTTTGTGGAAATAATAACTAGCATTTATATGGCTTAAAAATTGCCTTACAAATATTATCTCATTTTATCCTCACAACAATCCTGAGAGGTAGGTGCTAGTATTATTCCCCATTTTACATACGAGGCAGACACAGGTTAAGTGACTTGCTTCAGGTCACAAAACTGATGTTTGAAGTTGGATTTGAACTCAGTTTTCCTGAATTCAGATCCGACTCTCTTATCCATTATGCAGCTGCTGAAGATCAAGCTACTATCCAGTGGGGAATGTGTTTTGAGGAGTTTTCAAAGGAATAGGATTGAATTTGTTGCCAATTGATCCACATTTCTCTCTTCTAGTCTCTGTTATGCCCAACAGTGTTTGTTCATTTGCCAAAGAAGACTATAACTCAGGGTGTGCTTTATAATCAAAGGACAGAATGAAAACCAACTAAATTTAGATTGAACCTGCAACCTTGACATCATTGCTATCATTTTCTAGTCAATTGATAATTTAAAACTATTCATAAAATATGGTTACTTTCCACTTAAGGCTGATCTAATTTACTGCATTTGTTCCCCATTGCTGGTTTTTCTTTTTCAATTGCTTTTGAAACAAAATGAGAATTACCCAGTGCTAGAATCACTGTCATTCATTCTTTATATGGCTCGTTACTTTTGAGCCTCTGCTAAGCAGAAGCTTTCTATCCCTGAACTCTGTCCATCACAAGCTAACATTCCAAGAACCTTCACAATGTTTTTTATAAGGAGCTTCCTTCCTCCAACTCCTTGTCTCTTAAATACCCCTTGGAATGCATCCATTTATGGTCCCCAAACCATGCATGAGCTGCTTAGACAGAAGCCATGCCTAGGTACATTATGGTTAAGTGAGAAAGGGTCACTTTATATAGGGATGTTACAAGGAATAGCATAGAAGAAGCCAGTGTAATAGTGTAGAATATGGAGCTCTGCCTGCATCAGAAAACAAAGATATTTCTAAAGATAGTCCCTAAAAAATGAAAAATTTGATTGTGATGTGTAGTTAACTTGCTAATTTGGTTCCATAAATAGACTCTAATTTTGCCAAAAGGAATTAAAATAAAAGTTTGTGCTTTAAAAAAAAAGGAATGGATATCTAAAAGGTTAAACCATATATGTGTATGTGTATATATATATACAATGTATATATATACTTATATAAAATATATTCACATTTGTATTATATGTACACACATGTATATGTGTATATATTATATATACATTTGCATGTATATATAATTAGTCACCAAACTGTAATTATTAATTAGGATTTGAGAAAATGATTTGACATAAATTGATAATTTTTGGTATAAATTATATAAATTGGCATAAAGCTAAAGCCAGGGTATGTGGGTATTAATTGAATGTTTGTCCAATCTTTTTCCTTGTATATTTGTTACACATCCCTTTTCCTTGGCTATTAGCAGCAACATAAAACTATGCAGTACTTGGTCATTTTTTTACTTCCTTCACTTTTGCTTCTTTTTATGTTGTAGGATTGGCATTTACCAGCAATTTCATCCTCTGCTTCAGCACATTCCATGGTAGGCAGAACATTTTGTTTCCAATTTCAAAACATTTTTTGTCTTCTATGATGGGTTTGCATTGCAGGCCTCAGTGGCCAGAACCCACTCCCTGCTATGGCTTGGCAGAGCCCCAGGCTGACCCATTTGTTTCAGTTGGAAATTTTTTGATTGTTATGTTTGGATCATGGCTACTCCGCATTTTAAATATTTTAAGCATATTCATTTACTGAATTGCCTTGTTAGTGAAGAAACATAGTGTAGTGGGTAGAGAACTGACCTCAAATCTAGGAAAACTTGGGTTTGTAGTCCTACCTCTGACATATGCTGATTGTTTGACCCTGGACAAATCATTGTTCTTCAATGTTCAGGCAGAGCTAGAACTAGCCTAGGTGGCCAGGACTTTTGTTCCAAGGTTGATTTCTGGGACCTTGAAAGGGATCTCTCACCTCCTGCAATTTCTAGCTTTCTTATCCTGTCCCTTGAGCACCCACCAGGGTTCTGTGGCCATCATGTCCTTCTCCCACATGGGATGACTATCCCTGAGGAGCCAGATGGCCTGGGGACTCATGCCATATGGGAGAAATTATGGCTGTGCTCTGGGTAGTTCTTTAACATGACTAGTTGCAGAGAAAGAGTAGATTTGCATTAGCAGAAGAGGGTTCCTTCAGCTGGGAGTTTTGTTCAATCATCTCTGTGTCATAGAAGAAAATAACAATAGCTCACATTTATATGATATTAAATGGTTTACAAAATACTTTTCATCACAAGAGGGAGGTAATATAATTATTAGTAGTATTCTCATTTTATAAATGAGGAAACTGAGGCTCAGAGAGGTTAAGTAACTTGCCTTATTCAGTGGCTGAGCCAGCTGACCTGAAGTCAAGACTTCTTTCCCATTATATCATGCCAATGTCAGAATCAAAATAAAGGAAAGACTTTTTTTCCTCAAGCACTTTCAATTTATTGCTGAGGCTAGCAATTACCAATCAAAGGGGTCTTTAGTTCCTCAGCAAGTAAAAAGACCCCAAATCAGGGCAGGAAGATAATTTTTACAGACAAAGGAAGAAACATCCAAAAAAAGAAGAAGGTAGTGATCATAAATGGGGAAAATAATGTGATTAGTTACAAAGCTTGTAGCATCATAGATATGAGGAACAATGATCGGTGGAAATTAGGAACGGGGGGCTAGCAACAACCTCTTCTTCCATCCTGTCACTCTGGAAAACTCATTGGTGGAATCCACCTGCATGGCGAGCTAGGGGCACAGCCATAACAGCCATAACAGCCAGCGTCGCAGAGGTAACAGACCAGAGACCCTGGAATCCACCTGCATGGAGAGCTAGGGGCACAGCCATAACAGCCATAACAGCCAGCGTCGCAGAGATAACAGACCAGAGACCCTGGAATCCACCTGCATGGCGAGCTAGGGTCACAGCCATAACAGCCATAACAGCAAGTGTCAGAGATAACAGACCAGAGACCCTGGAATCCACCTGCATTCTTTGAGATAACAGATTTCCTTGACCCAAGAATAGAACGATGAATCACAGAAAAACTGAACTTCTAAACCTAATTAACTCAGAGAGGAAAGCTGAACTTCTGAACTTAACTCAGAACAAAGAAACGTGGCTAGGCAGTATATAAAATGATCAGCAGCGATACAGAATACAATCAACTTGATTTTCTCAGCTTCCTTCTCGACTCCTCACCTGCCACTCACACAATACACACAGTCTGTTACCAAAGTCATGTCTGACTTTTTACATCTCTTGTATGTTCCCCCTTTGGTCCACTCACAGAGCTGCTGATCAGCACAGGCTCATCACACCTCTACTATTACAAGAGCTTTCTGATTTATCTCCCTGCTCCACATCTCTCCCCGATCCAATCATCCCCCACTCAGCTGCCAAAGTGATTTTCCTAAATGGCATACCTGCCTATGTCACCTCCCCTACTCAATAATCTCCTGGAGTTCCCTATCATTTACCAGATCAAATAGAAAGTCCTCCATCTGGTATTTAAAGGCCTTCACTCCCCAAGAGGCTCCTTCCTGCCTTTCCAGTTTTCTTACTCTTTACTCGCCTCCATACACTCTGCCATCCAGATGAATTGGCCTCTGAACTGTCCCTCTTACAGGCCCCTCTATCTCCTGATTCCACACCTTTTCACTGGCTGTCTTCCATGCCTGGAATGTTCACCATCTCCACATCTGCCTCCTGGCCTCCTTTCCAAGCCTCCTCCTGCAGGAGCTATATTTCAGTTCCCCTCTAACTCCCACTGCTAGCACCTTCCATTACCTTCCATTAACCCTGCATGTATGTTGTAAATACATAGTTATTTACTTGTTGTCTCTCCCATTAGAAGGTAACCTTTGAGTACAGGGAATGTGTTTTTGCTTTACTGTGTGCAGAGGAATGACTTTTGGTGGCTCCTGACTGTTTGTTAGGGTTATGGGAGAAGGAGCAGTCATCTTTGGGGAGGGAATCAAGTGAGGTGGCATCCTGGAGAGAAAGTTTGATTTTTGGTGAGCACTAGAAAATGGAAGAAATCTAGAATGAATGGGAAGTGGTTATCAAAAAGGAGGGCAAAAAATAAAAATAAAAAAAGGGAGGGCAGAGGGCACAGTGGAAAAGGAGGGAGAAAGAAGAATGGGTCTAAGGAGGTATAGTGTTGAATTTATGATGGGAAGGAGGTAGTCAGCTTTGGGTTCCTGAATTAATCCCACACTAAATTCAGGTCTCCCATACAGCATGAGTCCCCAGGCCATCTGACTCCTCAGGGATAGTCATCCCATGTCGGAGAAGGACGTGATGGCAACAGAACCCTGGTGGGTGCTCAAGAGATAGGATAAGAAAGCTAGAAATTGCAGGAGGTGAGAGATCTCTCCTGAGCTCCCAGATACCAACTCTTCAGACAAAAGCCATAGCCACCTAGCCTAGTTCTAGCTCTGCCTGATCTCGTTTAGTGCTCTATTTACTATATCACACTACTCTGAATTAAGTAATAAAATTCTTCCCATCAGGTGAGAAAACTGAGCCTCAGAAGTTGTGTGATTTGTCCATAGCTAGGATCACAGAGTTACAGGTTCAGAGTTCGTCTAATCCAACCATTTCATTTTACAAATAAGGAAACTGACTCCCATGGAGGTTAAATGATTTGCCCAAGGTTACCTGACTAGTAAGTGCAATAGGGAACTGGTTAGTTAATAGAGAAGCCTAGTCCTTCAAGCATGTACAATCTGCTCTGCCTGTGCCATCCAACATAAAGGCTTGGGGAGCCAGCTTTTGAAAATGCTTGATAATGTGTGATGGAAGGGTCCTGTCCTCAATTCAGAATTTTAAAAGCTATTTCTATGAGATCACATCTCTACTTTTATAATTGAAATCATTGATGAGATATGCTTTGATTTACCTGCCCCTCCTCCCTGCCCCCCTCCAAATTAGTCTTTTATCCCCTTAGGAAGGATTGTTTATGTGTGTTCCTCAATGGTTGCTCAAAAATAAAGTATGTGGATAGCCTGTGATTTTTGTAACGGTAAAGAACTGGTGTGGAACCTCCATCCACTAACCAGATCATGGGTCCATCTGTGACTTAGTAGAGAGTTATCTGAGTTTCAGAGAACTGAAATGACTTGCCCCGGGTTGCAAGTAAGTAAATGTCAGAGGTGAGATTTGAACCCAATTCTGTTTGATTCTAAGCTTGGCACTCTATGAACTACACCACATTGCTTCTGAATATTAAACAATGTTGTGCCATTCAGTAGGAAGCAGGACAAAGTTTAAACTATTTTGTCCTTAGTTTTCCCGATAGCATAAGTGCCATTTCCTTTTTTTTTTTTTTGACAGAACAGAGATCTCTTTGTACTCACCTATGGAGCTCTGGTGGCCCAGCTGTGCAAAGACTATGAAAAGGATGAAGATGTGAACAACTATCTAGATAAAATGTAAGTGAAGGACTCTCCTGCATTGTATATTAATTATCAGCTTCTCTTGCCTTTAAAAAAAATCAGATTTCCTGTTTCTTTTCTAAGACTTTCATTTCTCTGACCCTCTTCTTAAAGTAGGAAGAGCAAGGTTCCCCAAACCATCATTTATGTTGTTGGAAGAAGTCATTAAAGGGAGATATTTGTTCACAAATTTAATACTGACATGTAATGGTTAAAATTTCCTTACCTTGGGGTTTCCCTATATCAGTAAAATCACAGGTCCAACTTTTATGCTTGTTCTTGATTTCATATAATTTCCTACAATTATATTAAAACTTCTTTTGATTGCCCCTCTTAAAACAAGGGCCATCTTCATTTGTAAGAAAGCTCTTTCACAGTTTTTGTTGTTTGTCCTTCATTCTCAAAGAGGATCATGACATCAGGGAGGTGATGCCATGGCATACAAGTGAATTGGATTTAAGTGAGGGAGGGCTGTGCAAAGTCGCTAGCCTCACTCTTTCCTCCTGAGCCATCTCAACCACATTCTCAAAATAATTTCATTAGCAGTTAAACAAAGGTCATATAAAGAACACTGATTTTTGAACAGAGTTCAGTCACAAATAATTGGGGCCTGAAAGCAGTTAATGTGTTTTTGTATCTCTTGTTTATAGAACAATATCAAGGAGACTGTCAGTATGACCCTTAAACCTTTTTAGGCCTTCCTGCTTATACAGGTTAGGAGAGCTTGGCGTTAAGCCCTCTTAGTTAGGTAAGTTAGGTAGCCTAGCATGGTAGCAATTCAATTGGCTACTGGTACACCTTGAAAATAAAAGGTCAAGATTAAGGAGATTTATCTATGTAAGAGTGGGGTAGAAAGCACAATCAGAACCGAGAGTAAAAAGGGCTTGTACACTTTTTTTTTTTTTGCTTTTTGGAGGGCAGTTGGGGTTAATTGACTTGTCCAAGGTCACATGGCTAGTGTTAAGTGTCTGAGGCCAGATTTGAACTCAGATCCTCCTGACTCCAAAGCTGGTGCGCTATTCACTGAGCCACCTAGCTGCCCCTTTGTATACCTTCTTGAATCAATCAAAGCCATTGTGTGATATGGAGAAGCTGTCTTAGAATCAGGTGAAAAGAGATTCTGACCATCTGTACAGGGGAGGTTGGAGCAAACATGAAACAAAGGGAGGACTTACCGGTAGCTGTAGTAAAAAATGTAGATTTTGAGCCAGCCCTTGGCATTGTCCTATGGGACAATGGGCATTGCAGGCTTAAGGAAGTCAGATGAAAAGGTAATTTCTTTCCCCAATTTACTTTACTAATGCCTATCCACAAACACAGTAACATAAAATGTTGTTTTCTTACCCAAGTATTTCCAGCAAACTGAATTTTGATTCAACCACAAAAAGGTTAGGGGTTAACTAAAGATAAGTATAATGTAAAGTTAGGTAGAGAACTCAAACTCTGGCTAAGTATTACAAATTTTTCTTAGTTTGGGGCTTGGAGACTAATTGTGACTAATTGAGGAACTTCTTATTTAAAACAAATTCCCTAAAGATGATGAGAAGAAAAGTGGATATTAGGAACAATTATAATTCTCATAGACTCAATACAAGCTAATTATTGTAACAGTTATAATTTTTTCAAGAAAAAAACTGATAAAAAGAGACTGAAAGATCATTTTTCTGAATCATTGAATTTTTTCCTGAAAACATACTTCTTTGTGTATTTTCAGTCTTTATTTTCTTATTTAAGAAGCTATTTTTATTTTTCCAGATTGATTTTGTTTAACACAGTTTTTTGGATTGTATCCTTAATGAGGCATGCATATCCCTAGAAGAAACAAAAAGCACAGCTAATGAGATTTGGCAGGGGGAAGAGTGGGTAAGCACTACAATTGCATCAATTTACTGAACTCCCGGTATGGAAACTCTCCCCCAGTGCAGTTTGGCAATACAGTAATAGAGAGTTGATTGGGAAGCTGAAAGCTAAACCAATTTGCCCATGATCACGTAGTAGAAATGTATAAGAAAAGTAGAATTTGAACCCAGACCTTCCTGACTCCAAGGCTGACCCTCTTTTATGCCAAGTTGCCTCTTTTGGTGTTGAGATGTAGGGACCTTATGTTAGTTTTTCTTTTGCCTTCATTATAACACTAATTATTTTCTAAGGGTTGGAAAAAAATGTACACAACAAAAATTACATAAATTTTACTTGTCTAGCTTGTTTTACTTTGCTTAATTACAAATCTTGCATAATATTTGCGTTCTTTTATAGAACTAAAGTTATAAATGATATCCCTATTAGTAGTGATAATAACTAGCATTTGAAGATTCATAAAGAACATTACATAAGATATCTTGTTAACAGAAAAACATACTTATTTTGCTCTAATTCTAAAGGATGAATAAAATAGTCAATAGGGTAGTGAATAACACTGAAATTAACTCTATTTCAGGGCTTCCTCATGAATCCATGCAATCATGCTTGCATGCCATAAAAATGCTCTTGATATGCAGGTATCTATCATGTACTTTGAGTAAACTTAACTTAATTCAGGAAAGGGGCAGCTAGCTGGGCTTAGAATCAGTAAGACTCTCATGAGTTCAAATCCAGCCTCAGACACTTACCAGCTATGTGGCCCTGGGCAAGTCACTTAACCCTGTTTGCCTCAGTTTCCTCATCTGTAAAATGAGCTGGAGAAGGAAATGGCAAACCATTCCAATATCTCTGCCAATAAAACCCCAAATGGGGCCATGAAGAGTCTGATACGACTGAAATGTCTGAAATGACAACAGCAATCTAGGGAAATAGCATTTACACAATGTGCACACCAACAGATGATCACATTTCTCAAACACAATTAACAACGTTCTAAATGACCAGATGCTATTTCTGACATTTACCCATATTTTCTGCACCTCATTCACAGGGGTTATGGCATAGGAATACGACTAGTAGAAGACTTTTTGGCTCGTTCTTATGTGAAAAAATGCCATAGCTACTCAGAAATCGCTGACCTAATTGCACAGGTAAATACTCTTCAGTTCTGTCACACCTATTTCCATAGTCTTTAATTCTGTGACTGCATTTAGTAGCTTTGAAAAAGTCATATAAACTTTGGAAGGGATTTTAGAGGTCATCTAGTCCAACTAGTGCCTCTTTAAGCCTGAGTCTTCTCTACAAAATCCCCAACAAGCAGTCATCCAACCTTCGTGTGAAAACTTGCATTGATGAAAAATGGCACCTTCTTAGAAACTGCCTTACGAAAAATGAGGTTATTATAACTACATGCACTTGAACGAATCTGTGCTAACCTGAAAGGTCTGCTTAGCTGAATTCCTTTCAGGTCCAACACCTGAAATAGCCTTTTAAGTGTGGAATGTTTATAAACAAGCCAAGAAATGATGGAGCTGTGATGTGGCAAATTTTGGTTCTGGTTACTGGCCAGAGAAATCAATTCCTTTTGTAAATATACCTCCTCTGCAGCCCTGTCTTATTACTATCTTGGTCCAAGATGTTAAGGTCATATAACCAAATATGTATTGTATATGGTTGGAAAAGACAGAAATAACTGTATTCCTTTACTTAATATTTCTGCCATAGTTTGGGAAAAAAACTAAGTCAATTGTTTTTAGAAATATTTTATACTTATACATTTATATTTGTGCATACACATACAAACACAGAGCATTCCAAAAGTCTTGGTGTGTTTTTAACTTATTAAAACTTATAGATATAGATATGTATGTTTATAATAGCTAATGTCTATATGACATTTTAAAATTTGCAAAGTACTTTACATTATCTTAGTCTCACAATAACCTTCTGAGGTAGATTCTATGGCTATTTTTATTCCTATTTTACAGAAAAGGAAAATGAATTTCAGATTAAGTAATTTTCACATTGTCACACGATTATCATTAAAAGCAGGATTTAAACCCAGGTTGTCCTGACTATGGGCTGATTACTCTATTCACTACCTCAATATTGAACAAATAGTTTATTCAAGAGTTGGAAGCATAATGAGCCTTGAATAAGATCACCAAAAAATTATTATAATCTAATGGATCAGAAATTGCTGATTACTAATGGGGTGATGATTTCCAAACCAGCTGCCTGTGTAAAGTCAGTCCATAAGCTTGTTAGAGAAATGATCGAAATCAAAACCAACTTAGAAGAAAGGATAAAAGTGAGGTACAATATGGAACCGAAATAATTTGCCATGTGACCTTGGGCAAATCACTTAACCCCCAGTTGCCCTACCTTCCCCCTCCAAAAAAAAGAAGTTTAGACAATCAGAACAACTTTGAAACTAGTATGTTGAATTTATTATATGTTTTTTAAAAGCAAGTTCTTTTTAATAAGAGATTCATGGTTTCACATATGCAATCCTCTTTCTGTTCTTTTTACATAGAAATGTAAAAGTGGAACCTATTTAAACAATGTGTTGATTCCCAAAAAAGGGAAGGGGATGCATAAAAGAATAAAATTTGACATATTACTGCCATTTTCTAAGCAAGTCTAACCAATCAGTTGTTGCAACAGGAAGCCCAGAAACTCCCTCAGCCAGCAAACATTTGATTTAAAGATATAGGCTTGTCAGAGGAATTTGTACTCTCACTAAGGATATCCAGTATAGAGTTCAAGTGGAAGAAGAATTTCTTAAAGATGGTGAGGTTCTCTAGTTGCTTTTCCTTACAGATCACATTGTGCTTATATTAACACTACATATACTACAAAGATACATAGTTGCTCAAAAGAGTTCGACTAGTAAAAATGCAAAACAAAACAAAAAGATGAAGAATGATTCTTGTCTAGACTATGATATTTTAGTTTATAAGACAACCAAAAGTCCATCAGTATTTCTACCTCAGACAGACTTTGAGCATGGACAATAAATAAGGAATCCAGTGGGCTGGATGGCATTTAGGAAATTGTGCAATGCTTTTAATGACCCCAAGCATCTGTCTGAAGCAAAGGCTAATTCTTTTAACAACAGTATTCTTCTCCTGTTACTATATAACCATGAGTCATAGACTACCCCAGTTTGGGAAGAATTCTTTTTGCAGGTCACCCAAAGGACAATGGGCAGTTAGGGTAGGACGTAATAGGTTAACGATAAAGAATTGCCTCAAAAAAGTGATGTAAAGGATATCATCAGAGAAACAAGTGAGGTGGGCAGATCACATAGTGAGAGTGAAGCATAATTGAATATCCTACCTGCTAGTATTCATATGATATCAAAACTAAAAGAAGGCCTCTGATGTGTTGGGTGGACCACCTATGGAGAATCTATAGAAGGACTTGTATAAAAGTTACTCAGGATGAGAAGGTAAGATTGGAATCTCCATCACTTGGGAGAATACCCATATCAATTAAAGCACAGATCCATCAAAATACAAGAGTATAGTGATCATAGCTCAGCTATTTTTCAATGTGTATTGGATACAATAGATATGTTGGCTCTCTTAGTAGATAACATTATTGATAACATCCGGGAAATCATTCTGGTTCATCCCATTTTCAAGTAGTACTCAGTGTGTTTGATTTACCACAGAGGCACTCACTGTTATTAGCCATATCCATAAGTCATGGACACTTTCAGCTTAAGAGCCAGTCACTCAGTGATTGACCAAAATTAACTTCAAAATAATCCCGTTCATTGTCTTATTTACTGAGTCAGGTAATACTGATAGCTGGCATAGCATTAAATTAAAAATAATGCAGCCAAAGGAAAGATGGGTTTATAGATCTTTGTGCCAGTGGAATTTTAAATTACAATGTATATGTTCATAGAATTTAGAACTAAAAGGGATTTTAGGGATCTTCTAGTGTACCCCTCTCATTGTTCAGAGGTCCAGGAAGGTGAAGTTACTTAACTGAATTAAGTCACAATATTTAGTAGAGTGATTTTTATTTTTGTTATTCCAACTTGAAAGACACTATCATGAACATTTCTATGTAAAAAGAACAGAAAGAGGATTGCATATGTGAAACCATGAATCTCTTATTAAAAAGAACTTGCTTTTAAAAAAACATATGATAAATTCAACATACTAGTTTCAAAGTTGTTCTGATTGTCCAAACTTTTTTTTTTTTGAGGGGGAAGGTAGGGCAACTGGGGTTAAATGACTTGCCCAAGGTTACAACATTTTTTGGTGTTAAGTGTCCGAGGCTGGATTTGGACTCAGGTCCTCCTGACTCCAGGGCCAGTGCGCTATTCACTGTGCCACCTAGCCACCCCCATGTCTAAACTTCTTTCTGTTCTTTCCTCTGTGTGCTTTTTTCAAATGATTTCATGACCTTTTTTTTTCTTCTTTTGACATTGCTATCAATCTCCCATTTACCAAAGTTAAAATTAGAAACCAAAAACTAACTATAAAATACTCTATGCCTATATTGTACATGTATACATCTATCTACCTGTCTTTTTATCATCTATCTATCTATCTATCTCTGCCTCTCTGTCTATATATATATATATATATATATATATATATATATATATATATATATATATATATATATATATATATATATATATATATATATATATATATATATATATATATATATATATATATATACACATGTGGGTAATGAGTATGCAGTATAGTACATTACACCATTTATGGTTCATATGTCTTTGAAATTTAAGATTCCTAAAGACAATTATATATTCCTTATGCTATCCAGCACTCTGGAGATCCAATGAAATAGCTTTTCCCAGTAGCTTAGCTACATGAAGGGTTTTTGTTTTGTTTTGTTTTGTTTTGTTTTGGTAAACAGGCTGACCATGAGAAGGCTGGTGATGGAATTAGTGATCCTTTTCATGAAGAAATAATTTATAGAAAGTAATGAGAAAATGTTTTTCCTACTGAGTGAAAGAGAAGTATACTTCAATTTTAATATGAAAGATGCATATAAATTATCCAATAATAGTTGCTAATTTGGTGTATCTTGCTTCAGTTAAATTCAACAAGTCTTATATGTATATGTAATATATATACATATATATATCATATAGTATATACTACTATATACCAGCACACTGTGTTAGGATCTGGACAATCCCTATCCTCAAAGAGCTTATATACAACTGAATGGAAGTGGGAGTGTGGGGAATGGTACTTCCCAGGCAGTTAATAAATGCTTGTT
This sequence comes from Petaurus breviceps papuanus, assembly GCF_028583685.1. Classification (NCBI taxonomy): domain Eukaryota; kingdom Metazoa; phylum Chordata; class Mammalia; order Diprotodontia; family Petauridae; genus Petaurus; species Petaurus breviceps. The sequence goes on from NW_027187391.1 coordinate 33,980,846, forward strand.
GATTGGTTAATAGATATACATGAATACTAAATGCATGCAAAGGGATTTTAGGTTGTGGAGGAAAATACTTATGATTATAGGAGAAGGGAATCAGGAAAATTCTCTCATATGAGGTGAAGCCTGGTGAGAAGCTAAGGATTCTAAAAAGCAAAAATAAGGAGATAGTATCTTCCTGGTCTAGGAAACAGGCTATGAAAAGGCACAGAGTCAGAAAATAGAATACTTTTTACATCCATATTCATTAAGTATATTAGTCTGAAGCTTTCCCTCTCCTCCTCCATCCCTGGTTGGGACAACAGGACTACATTTGGAGGGGATGTGTGAATTTTCTCTATTGGCACTTTGTAAGTTCTAGGCAGTTTTCTTGTATTATTTCTTGCATAATGGTATTCAGGCTCTTTAAACTGAACTGTAGTGAGCATAGTGTCATGTAGTGAGAGTGAAGAGTAGCTGATGGATATCCTACCTGCTACACTAGTATCCAGATGATATCAAAACTATAGGAACGCCTCTGATGTGTTGGGGGACCACCTATGGAGGATCTATAGGAGGACATGTAAAAGAGTTACTATGGATGAGAAGGAAAGATTGGGAGCTCCATCACTTGGGAGAGTACTCATATCAGTGAGAGCACAGTTCTTAAGTCATTTCTTTGCATCCTGTCTTTGATATCTTCAGTTTTGCTCATATAAAGATCATGTTTTCTTTCAGTATGATTGCTTTTTGTTTCTTTTCTTCCAGATGGTCCTTTGCTTCTGTATATTTGTATTTCCAATTAACTGTTCTCTCTTTCACATCTTTGTAGAGACTTAACATTGGATTCAAGCTGTTTTTTTTTTCTTCCTATTCTGCCAGTCATTTCTGCTAGGCAGGGCTTACATTTTGCTTTCATGATTCTTTTTCTCCCTTAAATGATTAAGGGACATCCTACTGCTGCTCCATGACTTTTTTTTTTTTTTTACAATCTTGGGTGTCTTTTGTCTCTCTGAATCATTAGTTGTTGATTCAATTTCTTTTGACTTGCAATATTTATTTAGAGATGTTTGCACTTATTTAGATGTATTGCTGAGCATCTTCCCTTCTGATTTAATATCTTCCCTGTTGATTTATCTAATCATGCTTACAGTTTATTACTGAGTTTTCTTCCTCCTAATATCTTTGGCAATTTGTCTTTTTTCCTTATATTCCTTTA